>NC_041382.1:556962882-556976794 GCF_002162155.2 Triticum dicoccoides
CGATTCAGTCGACTGAAGTGTAGCTAAATCGGAGCAGCATCGCAAGCGAGAGCAGCAGCGCGAGCAAGAGCAATAGCAAGAGCAGACCAGACAAGGGACCGAGAGCAAGAGCAGAGCAACCTCTTTGGTGGCGCCGATTAGGCCGCAGCTTCATCCGAGTAAATGGTGATGATGATGCTCTTCCGGTGGTGCAGGTGAAGACGGCGGTGTGGGAATGGAGGTGGCGCAAAAGACGAGGGGAATGTCGGGGAAGCTCCTTGGAGGTGGAGGACGGGGTGGCTGAACCGGTGGGACGATCAGATCGACGACGGATCCTCATCCGGTACGATGGATGAGGGACGTCGAGGTGTTGCTGTGGACGACGTCGTCGGGGAAGAGGCTCTGGCTGGGTGGCGGACGGAGTAGGGTGTGGGGTTTCGTCGCGGGTTTTTGTGGCCTCGGTGTATGAATGGGTGGGCGGATGGGATGGCAGTGGGGAACCATGGCTTAGAGACGCGCTTGTCCGAAATGTGGGGTAAGTTACGAAAGTACCCCCACCGATTTGAGGTGGTTCTTTCGGTTCAGCGGTACCACGGGCATTTCGCGTGTCGGGATTTCACAGGTGGTGGGAGTTTTCGCGCGCGTTGTAATTTCGGAATAGCAAGGTGCGGGTTGAGATGGAGGGAGTTGTCGGAGCACAACGAGACAAAGATATATCTTAAATATTTCAGGCTAACAAGGCGCGGGTTGAAATTTCCAGACAAGCCTAACATTTACTGTACCAAATCAATGCGCACTACAAATGTCATTCAAAACTTTGAATTCATGTTATGTTCAATTAAAATATTTTGCTACGTGTATAATGCATGCAACCTACTACTCAAATGAACGTTTTAGTGCATTCCAGACGTATATACTACCACTTCAATATGAACTAAATTTGAATTTGTTTCTCTATTTGAATAAGATCTACAGTAATGATTGTTGAAGTCAAAGCATTTGAATCCATTTCTCTGTTTTAATAATATCTACAATCATCATTATTGTCAAGTTAAACCATCGTTTGTGTATTATCTTCACAGCACACCACATGATTAGTCTCGAGTTACATATGAACTATGTGTACTATATGAACTCGAACTAGATTTTTTGAATCCACTTTATTTTAATTTCAAGTCACATTACATTTCTAGCTCTAGCTAGATCTTCATAATCTAAACCATGTCTCATATGTATAATGTGTTTATCACATTATGTATGGTGCCCCGCCCCCTACGCCTACAAGTATTTAGATGTGAGTTGCAAACACCACACATTACCACAAATTCAAATAAAATGTGAGAATGTTCGATATATAGTATTGTTTAGATTGTTCGATATTTAGTTGTAAGCTGCAAACGCCACATATTATCACAAATTCAAATAAAATGTGAGATTGTTTGATGTATAGTATGGTTTAGATTGTTCGGCATTTAGCTGTGAGTTGCAAACGTCATGCACTATCATATTATGGTATAACATGTGCACAGCACGTGTATCACCGCTATATTCATGCATGCAATGTTTAAAACACTATGATCTCCTATTCAAATATATGAATCCGCTTTCATATCAAATTATGGTCTTTGTTAGTCTCTTACACCCACACAATCCTCTAACCTTTGTAGCTACCACTAACTTTCTCTCGTGCATGCACATGCCCTCCTCGCCCTCCCCCTCCCTCGGCATTCTATACACCGGGCACATTCATTTTTTTTCTTTAGGTCGTTCTCCCAGAGTCTCCACAACTCCTTTCCGACACACACTGATCGATAAACCTCTCCAGCGATGCCTGCCTACAACATACACACACACCTTCAATCTCCTCCTTTATGTGTCCTTGCCTCGTGTCTCTCATACGGTCAGACACACGTGTAAACTCTCGCCCCTCATTTCATCGATCTCACAACCGCACACTCCTCCCCATATCTAGCTAGTAGTTGGGCCTCTCGCACCACCTCCTAGATCCATTCTCTCTATCTATCCGTCTCGCTGGGCCTTATTTGCCTCTAACAAATGGACGTACACCGACCGATCTCTCGCTATACATATAGCTAGCTAGGTCCTTATAACTCGTTTTTACCCACACGTCAATCGATCTACCTCATTAGTTGTGTCTCTCCCTTCCTCCGACAAACAACAATTGATCTACCGATCTAGTTAGGTTTGCTTACCAAATGCATGGTTCCCCTTCATCATCCATGGATGCATCCCGACAGATCTATCACTCACAGGGACACACAGAAACACATCCCCACTCTTATTGATAACATTGCAGTTCCACCCTTAGTTTGTCTAGTAGGACTCTCCCACCATATTCGAGAAGCAACTCCATCACCCATCCAGCACTCTACCCCTCTCCCTACCTCTCCCTCCCTCTCTCTCTCCTCTCTCTCTCTCTGTCCCATCATATTTCCCGTCCTTCAGTTATGTATGGATGTCGACCGATCTCCCTCAAGACATAGCTGGGTCTCTCCTTCTCAACACATATACGAGTCATTCTACCTCTATAGTTAGGCCTCTGCCTACCCCTCCCCCACCCCCTCCCCCCCACACACACACCGATACATCGAGCGCTCTAGTCATGTCTCCTTGCCACACACAAACATGACATGTGCCCTCTACTGTTCCGGTAGGCCAGTCGCTCTATATCTTTGACTTGCACACACACACAATTTCGATGGCTCTCTTCATCGATCTTGCACCCACCCACTTGATCCTCTCTTCGACTCTATCGATAGCTATGACCCCTCCCTCTCTTCTCGTGGATTGCCCGACCCTCTATGTATGATATGGATAGGCCTCCATTTCACACACATTGCATGCAAAATTTTGTTTGAGATGTCATCGACACATATTCCCATGAATAATTCACGAAATCAACCCTCCACCCCCACCCCAAAACAAAAAACACTCGCGAACGCGGTTTGTATCTCTCACACACACCCACGTAGGTGGGGGGCGTGCACGAAGAGAAGAGATGCATGCACGGCGCACGTACTCCCGTCTCTTTCCCAACCACACCCGCGCGGGTACACTGTGGAGCTCATTTCTGTAAGAAAAAGGCAGCCCATGTGGTAATTTGGCACGTGTACTGGTTGTCCACTTGGTGGAGGGAGGATCGTCTACCACGGGTGAACAAACAAATTGCGGCATGACGTGTTATGTTAAAAAAAAGAGGCAAACCGTGTGAGGCCTACCATAGAGGCAAGGCTCTATACACTGGAGTACTTTTGATGTGTCCCGTCAACTCGCAGAACGAGGAGAAGCTTGCTTAGTATGATGTCTCCCCCGTTCCTAAATATAAGTCTTTGTAGAGATTTCACCATGAACCACATGCGGATGTATATAGATGCATTTTAAGTGTAGATTCATTCATTTTGTTCTGTATGTAGTGGAATCTCTACAAAGACTTATCTACTAGTAATAGCTAGCCCCCACTACTAGGAATTCTCTATCCTCTCCTTGAGCCACATCATCAAAATTGGCCCTGTTTGGATCATGGGGTTAGAGCTAGTTTGGGTTAGTTGGAGGCTCAAATAACCCAAAAGTATCCAAATAGGGAGGGTTAGAGTGGGTTAGTTCCATCTAACCCAACTATCCCGGTGAAGAGGTTCTTATTTGGGTTAGAGTGGGTTAGAAAATAACTCTAACTCTAACTGTGTTAGAGTATCCAAATAGGGCCATTGATGTAGCCGTCTGATCTAGACGTTGAGAGGCTCCGCACTAAGCCACATGCAAGCATGCAGAAATACTGTGGCACATAAATCACATCAACATGTCTGCATGCAAGCAAGCACCGGTAGCATGCATGTAAGTGAGCTTTTAAGTCCCATTAACATGTCAAAAAGAAAAATATAATCCCATTATGTAGTAGGAGTTGGCTGATCTTTTTTCCTTAGGTGGGATGATCTAAATGATGATGGGAGTTTATTTAGTTTGGCTACTCCTAGTAGTTATAGCATTTTTTTAGTTCTATGAAACCGATAATTTTGCGCAAAGAGATATACCGTTGTTCCGCGGCAACGCGCGGGGACTCATCTAGTAATATTTAGGAACGGAGGGAGTACTATGTAAAGAGTTAGGTGTCGCACGGTGATAGTGTGAGGTGGGCCATGTAATCACTAAGCCTGCGTGTTTTCACTGCTCTTGCACGCCTCCGCTGTAAGAATGGAGAAAATTGTAATATACTAGTAGTACCTCCTTTCGCCGAAAGCGTGGGACTTCCAGCAGTCCTACTACCTCAGTAATAAAGACCAATGAGCCGTCAAATCACATAGACCTAACAGTAACCATCACTCTTGCGCCAGTGAGAGGTCGCGTCTGCTCTGCCCAGGAATGAATGCGGCACCGATTCTTTGGAGCGGCGCTGACCATTTCGGGCGGGAAGCGCGTGCGGGCGATGGAGGGGCTTTGGGTGGCCAGGCTGGTCAGGAGCGGGCGCGGCAGCTGTCCGCATGTCCCTACCGAACACGCCCGGAAATGAGAGGATGCACCGACTCTCGCGGCTAAAATCATACACTACACAACATCTCTGTGTAGGAGTAGGTCAATCTGTCGCTCTCTCTAACACACACATGATGTTAAACACACACACACGCACACACCTTGGTCCCGTTGCACCTTCTAACTTGAGGTCTCGGGTTCGATAACTACACTTGATCATAATTTGTGCCAGGAGGATTATTTGACTGGTCAAAATGTTTTCTAGGGTTTGCACGCTTCACACTCTCTCTCTAGTATATATATACACACTGGAGCCTTGGCGCTTGTAGTTGCTCTCTTCACACTCTCTCGCCCTCTCCCTCCATTCCGAATTACTTGTCGCAGGTATGGATGTATCTTAGATGTATTTTAGTTCTAGATACATACATTTCTTCGATGAGTAATTTGGAACGGAGGGAGTAGTTGCTCTATTCACACTCTCTCACCCTCTCCAGATCTAAACAAGACTTCATTGGCCTCTCTCTCGCCTCATTGCTGCTCAAAGAGCCGGCAGGATCCGTCTACCGGGAAGGGAAGGAGGCTTAATGCTGTCGCCATCGGCGAGGGACTACCGGCGCAACTGTTCACTTTCCACCCAACGGCGGCGCGGGAGGGCCTCCGACCCCTTCTTCTTCGCCGCCGTCCCGTCGCCCACCGAACCACGCCCCAAGAACCTTAAGGTATAATTTACTTACTCCACATGCATTGCTCTAGCTGCATGTATACCATGAATCTAGGACGTGGTTCAAAGAGGAAAGGAGTGGGGGAAAGTACTGGGGAAAGTTGTATATAGCATGAATCTAGGACGTGGTTCAAAGAGGAAATGAAGGGGGAAAGTTGTATAGCATGAAACTAGGACGTGGTTCAAAGAGGAAAGGAATGGGGGAAAGTAGTGGGGAAAGTTGTATCGCATAAATCTAGGACATGGTTCAAAGAGGAAAGGAAGGGGCGAAAGTACTAGTTCAAAAAGGAAAGGAAGGGACAAGGCTGTAGAGTTTGAGCAGGACTAGATTTGCTGCGCTCAAATAGGGAAAGGTGTCTAAAGATAACAAAACTGGGACCAACACAAATATGCTCCTTGGTTGTTTATTCTTTGTTGCAACATACTGTGCATGACCACAGTACATCAGTAGATGCACATGGTGCTGGTGCGTCCACTGTCCCGTGTAACTCATTAGTTCTTGTTAATCTAAGGCCCTGTTTGGTTAAAAACTCCCTAGTCCCTACCTGCTTGGTTCCATGGACTAAACATGGACTAGGGGTTATTAAATGACATGCTAAAAGACCATGTTACCCCTAGTAATGAACTAATAGAGACAAGGTGCGATGCGTGGTAGGGGCAACTGTTGGAAAAAGTCCCAAAAAGACTCCCTCGGGGTCTTCTTTCTTTAGTCCCAAATGCCCACTTTTAGTCCCTAAAAGTCCCTCCTGTTTGGTTTATATGGGACAGACACGGAGTTTTTTTAGTCCCTACACCAAAATGTCCCTGTAAACAAACACCCTCTAATAATGTCGCTGGAAAATTGATGCAATGCCACAGTTAAAAGCAAATTACATGTTTAACGAATTTTATTGTTAATATAATCTCTATGTTAATATTAATCAATGCCACCGTTTGAGAAATGCTATTGTCTTGCTTTCTTTCCCATTTAGATAAGGTAGATGCTTCTTTTTGTTGGCTTCTATGTCATCCACCGTTATTGACCACTAATTGTTTCCTTTGCACCTCTGTGTAAATAGGGTTATCTACTTCACCTCGTTGCCATTGTGACCTTTTGTTGCACTGCACAAAACACTTTTGTTTTAAGAGTGTTTTGTGCAGTTCAACCAAAATGTCACACCGACAATGTTGCTTGATTGCTTGATCTTAGTGGAACTGCACAAGAGGAGATCTTACTTCCTATCCGTTAAGGCGAATTTGGTTCAGATCTTCTTCTTGTGAGTTGTTTGAATTCCGCATCATGAGAGGTCAGTACTAGCCTTCTTTCACATGATTCTGCAGTGTGCTTTCATATGTTGTGCTACTTGTACGATAATGTTGCTTGATTTTAGTGAACTGCACAAATGGAGACAAGACTTCCAATCTGTATGTGCACCGTAATATCCCATTGAGGTAAGATAAGGATATTTCACAACTGTTGGCCTGTATTTTGCCACTTTCATCAGAAAATTAAGTTTAGTACTATACTTGTACTCCCTAATTGACATGCCAAATCTTACATTGAAGGCGAAGCTTGTCTGTTATTGAACCAAGTGATGAAGGGGAAGAACAAGCGGAAGAAAAACAAAAATCAACTCCCGGTGCTTTAATGAAGCACTGGAACTATGATGACACAAGTAATGATATAGTTTTGCATCTTAATTTATTGCTATGGCTGGAACGAGCAATTGTTTTGCCACTGATTTGATGCCACTCTTAATGTAATATGTAATTATCTCAACTTGTGCAAACAGGGATCTTCTTTGAAGATACCATATATTTTAGTGGAACTGCACAAGAAGATGTTGAAACATTAAACTAATCGAGGAGTATATAGTAAGCATGGCCACCACCATAGATAGCAATAGATGGTTCCGGAGATGTGCTTCATCTGTATGCTCTACACAATAAGCCTCCTGACAAAGGTTGGTACTCGCCCACTGATTTCATCCATATGATTGAGCTTTGTCATCTCTATTGGTGTTGTGCTACTGTTTAGATACTGTCATGAAAAAGTGGTATTGTCCTTGAGAAGTGCTTCATCTATGTTGTTTTAAATATTTCCTTTCCTTTTTTGAGCAAACAGGGATGCTAGCATTTAGTAGTCCTCTTGTCTTTGCACAACAGTATCATCTTCCTCAGAAGAAGAATATGGAGTACGTGAAGTGACTAGTTCCGATTATGCCAGGATGAAGAAGCCCTGTCTATCTTCTCATCAGAAGGAGCAGTTGAAGGATGGTTACATTACTCCCCACAAGACCAAACTAACTTTAGCTTAGAAGGACTGACAAATCTCCATCTTTTTGCTGTGATGCGCGAGTACAATGTTGTTCTAGGATTCTTTCTGGTGAGTTCCATTTTTCTAAAAGTGTGCTCTACATGGACCATGTATGTGCCTGTTGAAACTGTCAATGCATAGTACAATTTGCTTTATACTAATCACTTTTTTGTATTTGTGCAAACAGGGGTGCTCAGCTTGATTTCAATGGGAACTGCACAAAATGTTCATGAATACATCGAATCATTCATTTCCACCACAAGAAAGGAGGTGCCGATAAGTTCAAGGCGTTGCAACATATAAGGGCGAAATCATACAAGCTACGTGCGAATTTGGTTGATTTTGGTGGAACTGCACAAAAAGAACAGCTGGTTTATTTAGCATGAGGTGCCATGTCAATGTCTGAACTGATGGCAAACCCTGCCCATTCCACAATCATAGGCATTTGACATTTTGGAGCGGGACAACCTTGTCAAATTTTGCTCATTGATTTTAGCAAGACATGCGTTTGATATTTTCGAATGGGATGCCCTTTGCTGTTAGTAGCGTCGATCAATTTTTTTATTTATTCTTTAATTATGAAGTAAATATTGCCTCTGACATGTAACTCGCTGAGATGCATAATCATCGATTGTTTTGCATGTTCTCTATGAATTGCCAGGCCTGTGTGTTTGATTGCAATGTACAAAAACGCTAAAAAGCTTCTCAAACTCTTTGTACTCCTTCTGTTCCTTTTTACTTCGCACATTGTGAAAGTGCATACTTTTTTGTATAAGATTGGTCAAAGTAGAGATACTTTGACTGCAGACAAAACTTGTATACAGACTAGAAAGGACTGGAGGGAGTACATGTGAAACTGCTGCAAACGAGGTGATCACCTTGGGAATAATGCTAGTATGTATTGTTTTGCATGTTCATCCAATGCCAGTGATACAGAAATTCGAACTAATCGAAATAAATTCATTCATACACGGTCGGATTTCATATAAACATGCCGGATTTCATTACATTTCATACATTCTTCAAATAAAAAAGGGTCCGCTGGAGGTATAATTAATTAACCGAAACTACCCACCTGTGTCCCGCTGAGCCGAACAGAAGTTTTAGTGACTTAACTGCAGGTGCAATTGCATAACTGACATGTGGCATGTTGGGCCCACGTGTCAGTCACCCAACTGCACCAGCAGTTAAGTAGAAGCACCGTTCTTCTCCAGCGCAGCTCTCCGACTCCACGTCGCCGCCAAGAAGCAAACTGGCCGTCAATGGTCAATCCGCCTAGCTTGGCTTCAACTGGAGGGTAGAAACGGTGGCCTTACTTAGACCCGAGCGGCGGCGACCTACCGTGTTCTAGTCTTCCTCGTTTTTCTGTGTGGCGCGGCCTCATTGGCAGCGGGGCGGGGCCTCGGGCGGAGCCGGCGATGTCCTCTGCCTCGTTGTTGGCGGGGCGGGGCCTTGACGGAGTCGGCGGTGTCCTCTGCCTTGTTGTTGGCGGGGCGGGGCCTCGGCGGAGCTGGCGGTGTCTTCTGCCTCGTTGTTGGCACCGCGGGGCCTCGGCGGAGCAGAGCCTCGTCGACGCCAGTGGAGCGGGGACTCGTCGGAGCCGGCATTGTCCTCTGCCTCGTCCTCGGTCTCACCAAACAGCGCCTCGCCCGCTTCATCGCCTCTTTGCTAGCCTCTTTGTAGGCGGCCGCAGCCTCCACCACCTGCATGCGGTACCGCCAGCGCTCGAGGCGGCCCTTGCGGGCGGAGCGGTACGAGTCGAGTAGCGCCTCCTGCTCCGCCCGCTCCGAGGCGATCTGCTCCTCCGCCTGCAGGTGCTCCTCGAGGAGATGGTGGTTGTAGGCGGTGTCGGCCTGCGCCTCCTGGAACTTCTCCTCACGCATCTGCCTCACCCTGTCCATATATTGGGCACGAGCCTCGCCGATGGTCATGGTGCAATGCACCGGCGAGGATGGCGCGGAGGAGGGGGTTGGCGCCGGATTGTCGACTATCATGTTCTCCATTGGGACGTCGTCGTCCTCCGGCTGCCTGCCGGCTAGCCGGTCGGCGGCAATGGCTGCCATCTTCTTGTGGTCCGTCGTCCGCCCGTTCCGAAGAGCACTGGAGCGCGAGGAAGCCATGGTGGGCAGTAGTGGTGTGGACAGGAGAAAGGGAACGGATGCGGATGACTGCGGCTATGGCCGGTGCAGCAGTTTATATAGCAATGGTGGGCGGGCGGAGGGACGGACATGTGGCGCCGGAGTAGACGCCTCAGCAATTGTGTATCATTAATGTGGGCGGCAGATGGACGAACGGATGGCACTTGTGTCGTTTGAAGGCAGAGCAATCGCCTGCACCGGGAAGCGGGGAGGGCGGCGCTGACTCTTTCGGACGGAAAGCGCGGGCGGGCGAGGAGATGACTTTACTTGGAGAGGATGACAATGGGGACCCACCAGGTCCATAGCCTCACGTACGCAAGTGCCTTCTTATTTTATATTTATATATATATATATATATATATATATATATATATAAACTATAATTTATTTTGCTTCCTCCTGGTTTCCTGACATCACGGTCCCACACCATTGTCAACCTATGTAGTACTCCCTCCTTTCCGGTTTATAGGGCTTATCTCAAAATTTTAGTTTTTCCATTTTATAAGGCTCAATTTGGTTCTTCCCCATCACATGTTCAGACTTCAAGGTGCATTAAATCATTGCGTGCAAGTATTCAGAGAAAACTGACCAATGCATGCATGCATTGCAATTAATGCATTCGTAAACATACGTTTTTGAGGAAAACAGAAGCATTAATTGGGTGCTTTTGCAAACTATAAAAAATATTCCACCACTCATCATCTATCTTGGTTGGTGAGATTTTTGAATTGAGCCTTATAAACCAGAAAGGAGGGAGTAGTCAATAAACGAGAGAATTGCACAAGAAGCGGCCGACAGCTGGGACCAAGCAGCTTGAGCAGTATTTGTGTTTTGGAGGTGTGAGCACTGCAGAGTTTTTCGATGTTTAGCCCAGATATTAATTTTTCTCCTCTGAACAACAATGAAAACATCGCTGCAGGTATTAACTGGGCGGGCTGTGGCCCGTCTAGCCCAGGCCAGATATTCAGCCCAGATATTAATTTTTTTTCAAGCTGAAAATGGCTAGCCCAGCTATACTTTTTTTTAGGAATACGCGGGCAAGGTCAAGTTGTTATTCTCCACCCCGCTGGGCTGCAAATCTTTCCTAGGAGGGATGCATTAGGCTTAAAAAGAAAATGGGCTTTAAGAAATAATAAATAGTTGGATGTAATTATAAAAACTAGGCAGTAACTATAAAAAATGCACCAAACACGTGATTACTTTATAAAATATTATTTTTGGATAATGAAAATTTTAATTTCATTAATTGTTGCGAGCGCAATGTTTCGTTGGATTTTTACGTGATATAAATTTATATTGAAATTGTATTTAATCTGACTAGAAATTTCAGAATAAAAATATTTCGGATCCCATCAACCTCTGGTCTTCTTGCTCCAGCCGCCCAAAGCAGCGCCGGTCGTGCCGCCTGCTCCTGCCTCCCATGGCCGGCTGTGCTGCCGCGGAGGCCTCACCACCCCCTACTACTCCCACCGCTGGCCAGGCCATCCCTCCACTCACCCACACCCCCTGTTATTCTGCGGCGACGGCAGCGCGGCCGAACCAGTGAACCCTTGTACTCCTCTCCGCGTGTGCATCCACTACCGCGTCTTCCCCGGCTCCACGTCGTCCCCTTCCTAGGCCTCGCCGTCGTCCACCGCCCTGGTGCTCTCGGCGCGGCGTGGTCAACGTGGTCAAGGAACAACTTCCATCGGACGTGGACTGTACGTGGAGAGGCTGACAGCTGGGTCCACGGCAGCTGCAAGGAAGTGCCTCCTTATTACGTGCAAAATAATTATTGCTCCACCTGACAGTGGGGACCCACCGGACGGGCCACTGTATTTCGTGAAAAAATGATTCGCCCCCTGACTGCTGGGACACATGAGCTACATCTTCGCATGCAAGGAAGTGCGTCCGGGAAAAAAAATGATTCGCCCCCCTGACAGCTGGGACCCACCAGCTACATCTTCGCACGCAAGGAAGTGCGTCCGAAAAAAAAACGATTCACCCCCCGACTGCTGGGACCCACCAGCTACACCTTCGCACGCAAGGAAGTGCGTCTGGGCAAAAAAATGATTCGCCACCCTGACTGCTGGGACCCAGCAGCTACACCTTCGCACGCAAGGAAGTGCGTCCGGGCAAAAAAATGATTCGCCCCCCTGACTGCTGGGACCCACCAGCTACATCTTCGTAGGCAAGGAAGTGCCTGACAGTCGGGACCCACCTGGTTGAAGCATATGTAGCATTGTCATTCTGGTCGCGAACATGTATATACATACTGGTCATAGTAGAGGCGCGCGCGTAGCATGTACACATACGTACAGCGGCGAGGGTGCAAGAAAGAAAATACGGCCACGTATGTGTACATACGGACAGGGTCTCGAACACCTACTCGCGCATACGTACGGTCAGGGCTCGTGTACATGGCTGGGTCGGAACGGAGAAACAGCGTCGTCGTCGTGTTCATGGGGAGGCAACGGAATGCGTTGTGTTCATGGGGAGGCAACGGAATGCGTTGTGTTCATGGAGAGGCAATGGAATGCGTCGTGTTCATGGGGAGGCAACGGAATGTGTCGTGTTCATCGGGAGGCAACGGAACGCGTGGGAGCCAACCGGCTCACTACTAGGAATAGACCTACTAGTGGCGCACCAGTTTTGCTTACTAATGGCGCACTACTGGTACCATGCCTAGAGGTGCGCCATTACTATCTGACTTAGTAATGGCGCACCACATAGAAGTGCGCCATTAGTAATAATTTATTTTCAATTTTAAAAAAAAACAATTTTTTTTATTAATCTCGGGTAAATATGCTTAATCTCAGGTCAAATGGCACTCCGTGGTCAAACTTCCCAAAAGGTCACCCATCCTCACACTACTCCAACCCAAGCACGCTTAACTTCAAAGTTCTATCCAACCCTAGCACCAGCTCACTTCACAAGCACTTGTTGATATATCTAGCATATCAATCCTATTAAACCTTGTTCATGTTTAGGACTTTGTTCATGTTCATGAGTGTGATGAAATTTTGAAAAAATATTTCAAACTTCCGTTCATATTACGTATCATATTTTGAAAAATAAATTCCGAAAAAAAATCGAAACTAAATTTTTTCTATTACTAGTGGCGCACCTAGCATACGGTGCGCCACTAGTAAGTTTGAAATTTTTTGAATTTTTTTGCCTCCAGATCTTAAAAGCCCCGTAACTTTTTTTGTTAGGTTTTTGAGGATTTTGAAAATGTTTAATCCGGATGTAACTTTTAGAGTAGATGATTTTTCATATAGAAAACTTTTTAATCCGAGTTCGTATGCAAAAGTTATGCCCATTTTACAAATTCCAGAGAGATTTTGCAAATAAAGTCGAAATTCATATTTATAAATTTTCCCAACAACTAGACCACATATCACATGGGAAACTTATTTTCTTTTATTTTTTGACATTTTCATCATTTTCTTTTATTTTTTAAAAAACTGAAAAGACGGTCCAGGGGGGTGCATGCGAGGGAATTTTTGGGCCAAGTTAGTAATGGCGCACCGTGGGAGTGGTGCGCCATTACTAGTTGAACTAGTAATGGCGCATCACTCCCACGGTGCGCCATTACTAGTTCTCAAAAAATATAAAAAAATGAAAAAAAAATTACTAGTGGTGCGCCATTACTAGTTTAACTAGTAATGGCGCTTAACTAGTAATGGCGCACCACTCCCACAGTGCGCCATTATTAGTTTTGAAAAAAAATAAAAAAATAAAAAAAATTACTAATGGCGCACTGTGGATGTGGTGCGCCATTACTAGTTTAACTAGTAATGGCGCACCACTCCCACAGTGTGCCATTACTAGTTTTGAAAAAAAATAAAAAAAATCTTGTTACTAATGGCGCACCATGGATGTGGTGCGCCATTAGTATTTGGACACTAATGGCGCACCAACACATGGTGCGCCATTAGTATATAGTAGTGGCGCACCACATGTCTGGTGTGTCATTAGTGTCAATTTCATCTATAGCCCTTTTCCTAGTAGTGGTTGGGTCGGAACGGAATGCGTGGTCGTGTTCATCGGGAGGGCTTGGACGGAACAGGCGATGGAAATGAGGCCTGGCGTACCGCACAACAGAGGAAAGAGACCTCCTACGTTCGGAATAGGGTCCTATTTATCGGGAGGGGTGTGGCGTACCGCAAAACGGAGGAAACGGACCTCCTACGGTCGAAACGGGGGCCCTGTTGATCGGGAGGGGTGTGGCGTACCGCAAAGCGGAGGAAACGGACCTACTACGGTCGAAACGGGAGTCCTGTTGATCGGGAGGGGTGTGGCGTACCGCAA
>NC_041382.1:556977401-556988562 GCF_002162155.2 Triticum dicoccoides
ATCCCAGAGGCAACATCGATCGGCTTCAGTTAGCAGCAGTAGCGAAGGAATCGCTCGATCGGGTTCAGTTAACATCCGTCAACCGATCGCTCGGGTTCAGTAACGCGTAGCCTGCAGTGTAATCGCTCGGATTCAGTTAGAGCCCAACGCCTCGCTCGGGTTCAGTTAGAGCCAACGCCTCGCACACACACGCGTACGTGTACGAGAGAAATATGCATCGCTCGGCCCCCGACCTCCCACTGTAACCGGGAACTCCCCAAAATTTTCCTCCCCCTCGCTTCTACCATGGTTTTTTCCGTCATGGACGGTCCAAAGAATGCCATGCAGCTGCGTCTCCGGCCCGCCCAGGACGAAAAGCCCATTTTCTGTCATGATTTTTTGTCATAGAAGTAGGAGCCCACCACATCTATGATGATACCGGGTTTTGTCACAATTATCGTCATCGAAGTGTCATATGTATGGTAGAAAAAAAATTTGTTCGGCCCAAAATGTCACGGATGTGTCTTTTTTTTGTAGTGCTTCTTGACAGGCTGATATCTTCCGTAGCCCAAAACAGCGCTGAGCTCCCTTGAACAAATTAATGAGTTCCTCCATACTTCCTGGAGGAGAATCGGCTGGCCATAAAGCATTTGCGGTGTTTCTCATTGCTTTCCACGCTCATTCATGCACCTTCGATAGCTCCTGTAGCAGGTCACCCTGAAATCCGGAAACCTCTTCTTCGGGCCGCCCAGTCAGCACACCTACAGCAATAAACGTGTTAGGATTCGCATTAGCGATCTGTGCGGAAGTAAGTTAAAAAGCATACTGAATATGCCGCCTCTCAACTTTCGGTTCTCCTTTAAGGCGTCCGCCAGTTGAGCCCACATGTCTTTTAGCTCTTCGCCTAGCTGGGTGTTGGCGTCCTGCAGCTTATTCTTTTCATTCCTGGTCCGTGTTAGTACACGCTGACCAGCGGCCTCTTGCCTTTCAGCATGTTGTTTAGCCATTTGCGCGGCCTTCAGTTTCTCTTCCAGCTGACCCGGTGATCCTGCCATCGTACATACAATGGTGTTTATTTTACTGGCACATGATCATATTTTCCACGCACGAGGGGACATTACCAGTCGGTGCCTCCTTGGACTTCACCAGTTCGGCGGTAACAGTAGTTAACTGGGTCCAAAAGATTTCCAGCTCCTGAGACAGCATGTTGTTCTTCTTTGTGAGTACCTGATTATACAAACGATCCTTAAAATCAGTTGCTTCAACTGTTTTCAAGTCTCGGGGGCTACTGGTACATGATTATTAAATCTACGTAGTACGATCTTACCTGCTTGTCTTTTGAAAGTTGGTAAGTGTCCCTAGTAAGCCCATCCCGAGCAGCCTGGATGTATGCATCCGTCGACCTGAAGGCATTGAATGCCTCTTTCGTAAAGTTGGGGTCGCGCATAGCGGCCCTCCAGCGCCGATGGTTCATCGCACTCTCTACTTCGGAGTTGGTGACGGACACATTATCTGAATCTTCGGAGAGAGGACAATCTGACATTACACCCGCATCAACTCTAGCCCTCGAGGCAGGGTCCGGGTCGGATTAGTGGATGTATGTCCGGCGACGTCTCCGGATACAGTTCGGCGAACGCTCTTCCTAAAATATGGTGCAGTAAGGAACGTTATAGTTCGGTATGATTGTCATGGGGCACAGTAAAAACCATACCTCTTCGACGAAGGCTGGACAGTGTCGTCATCTGCCCTTCTCTTCGAAGACCCACCTCGCACGGGCTCCCCCCCCCCTTTTATGGGATACCTCTGGTAAGGAGTGGCGAGACGAACGCCGTCCCTTTAAAACACAAGACAGTGAAGTGGGTGAAGCACAGTGAGAAACCTCTTTTTGAGGGGACGTCTTCAGGGTACTTACGTGGGAGGAAGGGAGAAGGCCGGGGTAATCGGCTATAATGGCCACTTCCGTGCCATCATAACTCGCTTGATAGAAAACCCCCTCCTTGAGCTCTACGGATATATCCGGATCCTCTCCGAATCTGGGATCCAGGTCCCGATTATGGTCCTCCGGCTGTGAGGTGGGGCTATAGATCTCCATGACAACTTTCCTCCATTCCTGTCAAGAAATGGTCGGGTTAAGTTCAGCTAGGTACGGCTCAGGAGGAGTATTAAGTAGAATTAATGAGCGAAGGCTCACCGAGCTGGGTGGGTTGTACATGGAAAAGCCATCTAGGCACTTAAGGCGAGTGAATTCCTCTTTCTCCCCCTTAAAAAGATCAGCCAGCATGGCGGCCAAGGCGGCGAAGTTGTCCGGACCCTTGCATCTGCATCATGGTGCGTCGTCTTGTTCGTTATAATGCCACATCGGGAGTCCTCTGGATTGGAGTGGTTGAACGCCCCGCGTTATCGAAATTTCCATTACCTCAATAATGGACAGTCCAGATTGGGCGAGTGCCTTTATCTTGTCCATTAGCCACTGAACCTCCGCACTGTCTTCCTCCTCAAGGCTTTGGGGGCACCAGCTGTGGTGCTTCTTTAACAGAGCATTGGAAAATGTGGGTAGGCCTCGTCGGATAGGACGACATCTTTCAATATAAAACCACTCCGAGGGCCACTCTTTGGATGCCTTCTTTGGAGTGCCGGATAGGTATCCTGCCCTGGCTATACGCCACACTTAGGCGCCGCCCACCTAGGAGCGCTGGCCGTGTTTGCGTGGTTTCTTGTGGCAAGCTCTGAGGATTTTCTGCCTGGTATGGAATGGCACTTGAGATTCAATCTCCTTAACTAGGCGCCTTCCCCGCACGGCCCGGGTGTTATGTGTAAAAATGCTTGGACCCTTCATATTCATCTGACATGTGGGAGCTGGAGCGGCGATGGCGTAGAAGACGAAGGATATAACATCTAATGTAAAGCCGAAGACCGATGACCGAAGACCGAAGATGTAAAACTGAATACAGTCCTTTGGTTCAGATGCTTGGAGATCTGCGGAGGAGGAACCTGTCTTGCAATGATGAAGACAATTTGCGCGCCGGACACGTCATCATTGAAGACTGGTTCGGGGGCTACTGGGGGAGTCCTGGATTACGGGGTCCTCAGGCGTCCGGGCTATGCAACATGGGTCGGACTAATGGGCCGCGAAGATATAGGATAGAAGACTCTCCCCCGTGTCCGGATGGGACTCTCCTTTGTGTGGAAGGCAAGCTTGGCGTGCGGATATGGATATTCCTTTCTCTGTAAACCGACTTTGTACAACCCTAGCCCCCTCCTATGCCTATATAAGCCAGAGGGTTTAGTCTGTAGAGGCAATCATAATCATACAGGCTAGACATCTAGGGTTTAGCCATTACGATCTCGTGGTAGATCAACTCTTGTAACCCCTATACTCATCAAAGTCAATCAAGCGGGACGTAGGGTATTGCCTCCATCAAGAGGGCCGGAACCTGGGTAAACATTGTGTCCCCGTCTCCTGTTACCTTCGATCCTTAGACGCACAATTCGGGACCCCCTACCCGAGATCTGTCGGTTTTGACACCGACACCTGTACCTTCGGGATGAGGGTAATGATCCCGTAGTTCAACCGTGAGAGGTCCAAAACACCCTGGGCCAGCTCATGGAAGAGTGCCATAATTTCCTCCTTAATGGAGGACCAGAAGGTCTGGAAGAAGCGCACCGAAAGACCACCAGGCCCAGGGGCCGACGCGGGATTCATGCCCTTAATGATCGCTTCCACCTCGGCCTCCTCAAATGCAGCGAGCAACGCCCTATTCTCTGACACTTTGCCCTTCATCCCAAATGGACTCCGCGAGGGCGATCCCCAACTGGGGCGGCCAGCAAATAGATTCTTGTAGAATCCGTCTACGTGATCCCGGATTTCTCTGGGGTCCTGCAACAGCTGATCCCCATCCCAAAGAAGCAGGATGGTGCACCTATGTCGACGGCCACTCATGATAGCCTGAAAGTAGGCCGTGTTGGCATCACCAAAGAGGACCCAATTAAAGGATCCCCGTTGGCGCCAGTATTCCTCCTACTTCCGGTAGATCTCCAAAGGGTTGTTCAATGGAGACAAGTACGTACTCTAAATGTCTATCTCGTTCTAGGTACATATTACTACATGCTCTTTTGTCTCTGAGCAGTTTTTGGTCCACGTCTGGTACGTATTACTACATGCTCTTTTGTCTACATGGCATATGTTTTTTTCTTCAATTTCCTGATAGCTACCAATGTTGGCTTTTTCAGACTCTGAAACATATCGAACAAGAGGTACTACCGGCTTCCTTTTCGGATCATGCTAACACTATTTATACATCAGTTCAGGTAAGAGTCGATGACAAAGAGGATAGAGAAAATTTGGACTCCGAGCAGAAAGAACAAGAGGTATCTACTTATGTAGCTGCTCGGTTTCTTATTTGATGCCTGTAATATCGGCCCTCTTGTTCAAATTCCCTTCTTTGTTTTGTAGCCCCACTCCCATGACGATGACAACCATCTCGTCCCCCACCTAATGGAAAGCAGCGTTGACAGTGCTAGCACATCTCCTCGGTTGCCTGAGCAGCAATGGACATGGAGGCAGTGGGTGTGCTTTGCTTGCCTCAACTCGGGCAGCAGCAGTTTCGCTGCACCTGCCACAACAAGTTCTAACCACTTTGGCGCTTCAGGACAGGGGATTGATCAAGCCGCAAAGGATGATAAATAATGAGGTTGCCCAACCCTGGTTAAACTGCAATACTAGTTTTCTTAAGATTTGTTATTAAAATTGCTTGTTATTCCTGAAAAATACTTGGTCTGTAATAATTAGTATTGTATGCTGATAAGGCAAAGCAAAAGAGATGAATCAGGCCCAGAAATCTCACACCAATATGGCAGAGTTCACGATCTATGGACAGCGGGTTTCCTGGCTTTGCTAGAATCCTATTTTTCAATTTTCCTACTCGACTTTGTTGAGACTTGTTATTTCTATTGAATTCATGGTTACATACAGCCAAGGTTCAATATTGAATTCGTCCTACCGATACTGAAGCTCAGGCTATACTACTGTATTATCAGGATGGATTCCTAATGTTGGCAAGGCATAGAAAATGAACCTCAAATCAATCTGGCAGAGTTCATGATCTACATGCAGCTAGCAAAATAGATGATGCAAGTCAAGACCCAAAATAGATCTGCATGACAGAAGACCTCATGTATCGGATGGCGTAACGACCGGCAACGAGGGCGGCACGTGGGGACTCGGCTCAGAGCGGCGAGATGGCGTATGATGAGGGGTGTCGAGCCATTGGAGGCGCCGGCGGCTGGGACGACCGCCGTTTGCCGCGTGGGCCGAAGTCGGCGTGCGCGTTGTTTGCCGTCCGACAGGGCTGGCCGACGCAGATGAGAGGGGGCAGGGGAGAATCTGCGATGAATGGGCGTTGTGGTCGGGTCAGGAGATGGCGGCAAGAGGGGATCAAAGAAGAGAAACATGAGAGAGAGAGAGAGAGAGAGAGAGAGAGATGAACCTGCGGGTCATCGCATCCGGCGTTCCCAGTGGCGGCTCTGAAGGGGACACTCTCGGCCCTGGATGCCACGGTCGTCAGCTCCGGACGCCAACCGGTCGCGGGAGAGGAGAGCCACGCTCTCCTGCCTTATGCACGCGAGGACCACGATGACGATGACGGGACATGTATGGCCGGGATCGGTAGGCAAGGTGAAGGAGACGGCGGCAGCGTGGGGAAGCAGACGGCAACGACGGCAGGCGGGGGCTGCTACTTCTCCGAAGGAGGGGGCTGTGGGAAGGAGAAGAGGCGGGGCGGGGAGGATGGCTGGCGGCAACAGGGAGGAGAGGAGAGCGGGCGGGAGCGGGAGGGAATCGGCTAGGGTTCCAGCGCTAGCTCTCATTTTGTTATTGGATATTTTTCCAAGCAGGTGAAATGACAAAAATGCCCTCGGCGGGGCAGTCAATCACTGGTGGAAAAAAGGCCTTTGGTCGCGGTTCGCAACTGCCATTAGTCGCGGTTGCGCAACCGCGACCGAACGGGCGCGACTAAAGGCCCCCCCTTTAGTCGCGGTTGCTTAAGAACCGCGACTAAAGGCCCGTCCACGTGGGCGCCAGGTGGCCGTCGGGGCGGAGGACCTTTAGTCGCGGTTCTTATGGCCAACCGCGACTAAAGGCCGACGCAGGTTTAGGGTTTTAGCCCCCCCCCTAAACCTGTTTTCTGTTTAATTTGTATTGTTTTATTTCTTTTGTGCTTTATTTTAATTTTGAAGGAGTTTCATATATTCTACGGTACTACATACATGCATATGAATGTACAATTTCAAATAAATTTGAAATTAGAACCAAAAAGAATTCAAGAGGAATATACAATATATATTCAATATCATCGGATGACCATATACAATTTTGAACAAGTTTCCATACATGATTTAATGCATATAAAGTTCTACGTCCTCGTAATAGTGTTCTCCTTTAGGATGGAGGACTTCCCTGCTGAACCATCCAGCTAGTTTCTCTTGAAGTGGTCGGAAGCGAGCTTCTGGACTAAGCATCCACCGGAGGTTATTCCTCTGAGCATTGGTATCACTCGGAACCCGCTCAGAGGTGTATCTCCAGATCATCTCACAGACATAGTATCCACATAGATTGGTCTCCGGTGGCTGAATATCCCCAGCATTCTTAGCCTTTAACATTTTGAATTCTAGCTCTTTTTTGAATTCACCGACCTTTGTATCTACGAACCGTCTCCAAACCCTACGAGGCAAAGAAAATTAAATGAACAAGAGAGTTATTAATTAGTTACTTGATATTAGGAAATGAACGAAATAGGCCGATCGATATAGAGCGCAAATGAATGAAAATAATTACTTCTGCAGCATTCTTCTCATGCCGCCCCAAAGCTTTGGATCCATATTCACAGAGTCGTGGACGAGACATTCTGAGGTGTTAACTTTAATTACTAGCAGAATCCAGTGGAACCTGCGGACACGATACATGCACAGTACGTCATGCATAACTCATCGATTAGCCGGCCACATACCATGCATGGAGTAAAAAAAAGAGAATGTGCTCAAGACAGAAACACTCACTCAAAATGGTAAGGAAATAGAATATCACTTTTGAGTTCCTGCTTTGTAAGAAAGTGCCACAGGTCTGCCTCCACGTCGGCGGGGTGACGCTCCAACACATGTCCATTAACGATGTGTGGGTCAATGAACCCAACATCATGGATGTTCCTTACTCTGCATTCCTTAATCTTCATTCTGCATGTATAATAGCGGACACAACAATATAGTTAGGACATATATATAGTGCAGGCAATATGAACGAGATGGGGTAGAAATTAATAAATCACTTACAGAACGTAGCAACTGATGATAGATTTATCGAGCTCGCGCAGATTGAAAAGCTGGAACAATTCACTCAGTTCAATTTGTACATAGTAATGTTTGAAGTGATGCTCATGTCTAACTTCCGCATAAATATATTCTTTGGCGTTTTTATTTTTTATGTAACCCTTGTACCATTTCAGCAGACCTTTCATTTGTGGAGGTAGATCCTTTTCCTGCGCAGGCTCGACGAGAGGCCCATTCTTGACATATGTAATTACTACCTCCTTCACTGGCGCCTCATCAAGGCCTAACAGTTCACGAAGAGTAATACCTAAGTTGGCCGCTTATTCTCTGGCACTCGTTACAGTCAATCCCTGTGCTGCCGCAGCTTGTATGATCTCGGGGGCATCCGGACAGAAGGCTTCCACTATAAGCGGGGCAATCGATTGTTTACTTTGTTCCCCGAGCTGGGCAACTTGTTTCCCGCTTTTTTTACTTTCGGCCTTCTCCCGCTCTTTGTTCTCCTTGAACATGAGTGCCTGCCTGCGAAGTTCACGTGCATAGTCGTTAGGCAGATTCTTCGCGGCTTGGGACGGTGTGCTCAAAAATGACTTAGCCCACTTCTTTTGCTCATCAGAAAATACTGGCTTGGGCTCGGGCTCTCTTTTCTTCTTGCAGTCCGCCTTCCATTTCTCCAAATCAGCAGCCGCGGCCGCGTCGACTTCCTCGGCACTACGTTCCCAAGGCCTTGTGGGGAGAGGCTTCAGTGATGGCTCCGGTACCTTTGTGGTCTTAGGTACATAAGGGTCCGGGTTAATAATCCAGGACTGCTTCTGCTTCTTTGCCGGAGGTGGATTGGGGGGCGGCGTCTGATCACCCGCCGGACGAGGACTGGGGGGCGGCGGCTGATCACCCGTCGGACGTTGTGGATTGGGGGGCGGCGTCGGCTGACGTGACGGAGGTGTAGGTGAACCGCCACCACCACCACCACCACCACCACCGCCACCGCCACCACCACCACCGTAGGGGGGTGGACTTGTTGTCCTTGGCGCCTCGCCTGGAAACTTGATAAACTTCTTTTGCCATAGAATGAAATGGCGCTTGACATCTCCAAGTCTTTTCTCCCCTTCAGGTGTAGCAATGTCAATCTCCAGGTCCTCAAACCCTTGGACTATGTCCTCCACCGTGACACGAGCATAGCCATCTTGAATGGGGTTGTTGTGGTGGAGTGCTCCAGGTAAACATGGTAAAGCACTGCCGATGGCTACCTTCATGGACATGTTCCCGATAGGATAATACAGATGACATTCTTTCATCTCCTTTATATCGTCCACGGGGTAGCGAGGAGGCTCCGGTGAAGTAATTTTGACCACCAGAGGCTCCGGTGAAGTAATTTCGACCACCAGAGGCTCCGGTGCAGTAATTTCGATCGTGGGTGCATCTGCACCAGCCGGTGGGGCCTCCGTGGAAGCCACGCTGCTTCTCCGATGCTGGCTTCCGAGATCCGCTGGATGATCTTCATGCTGCACCCGAGCTGCATCTCTTTCGGCTACTAGTACACTCATGGTTTTCTTCATCACATCCATTTCCGATGCCAACCGCGCCACAACATCTGCTTCCCGATCCATCTTTCTCTTACGGCTTCTGTAACCGTACGGGTCATCGTTCTGGGGGAACCCTATTTTCCACGGAATGTGCCCCATGCCTCGTACACGTCCTCCGTGTTCAGGATTCCCGAGGGCTTTTGTCAGCGCGTCGTTCTCTCTGTTGAACTTGATCTTCCCCTGTTGAGCATCCCTCATTGCGTTAATAAGGGCTTGGGTGGGTTTAATTAATTTGCCCCGGTAAACACACTCCCCTGTCTCCGGGTTCAGCGTTCCCCCATGCCCGTACCACCAGCTTTTGGCCCTTGGGTCCCATCCCTCCGTACCTGTACGGATTCCTCGCGCCCTCAGCTCGTTCTCCATCTTCTCCAACCTAGGCACCCAAATGCGATACCCTCCTGGCCCCATAACATGATTGTACTCCTTCTTAGCCGCATTTTCCTTATTTTTTTTTGATATTTGAATGAACTGCTCCGATTTCTTTTGCTTCACAAATTCTGGCCAATCATGTTTCAGTTTCTCATATTGTCCTTTGAAATCCGGAGTCTTGTTCTGCTTGACAAAGTCATGGGCTAGATTTTGCTTGAATTTCCGGAATGCGTCGGCCATCTTATGAAGAGCGAACTGTTTGACTAGCCTCCTCCTCTCCTTGTTTTCCTCAATCTTGTTACCCTCCTCATCGAATTTGTTGTATTCCGGAGGTAGAACGAAATGTTCCATAAGCTTCTTGAAGCAATCTTTTTTTGTTCTCTTATCGACAAAAGTGAAACCATCAATTCGTGCCTTCTTTGGCTCATTCCACTCCTGGACGGTGATCGAGACATTGTCTCTAACAATGGCTCCGCATTGGCTGACAAACTTGGTGGCGTTCTTGCGGGGCTCCAGCGGCCTGCCGGTTGCACTGTCGACAACCTCGATGGTGCATGTTTCTCCTTGTTTCATCGTCTTGGTTGCGCCACGCTTTGACGACGTACTCGATTGTTTCGACGATCCGGCCGAGGGCTAAAATAAGAAAGAGAGTCGCGCGCGTTAGTACACACATATTTATTCAAATCAGTTAGTTTGTATCACCAGAGGCTCAATGTATATATATACCTCGGCGCCGGAGGTGGTTGCTACTTCCATTTGAAGATCGTCGTTTATCGACGTTTGTTCGGCATCATCTTGCTGACGGCGCCCTTCATCTTCACCGTCAAGGTTCAGATAAGAAGAGATATCATCTTCTTCTTCTCCGGTCGGCACATATAGAATATCGCCGTTTATGATGCTGAACATATGTGCTTCACCGTCCGGATCATAGTTGTCCATAATCGGGTCAGCTCTATCGTCCGCCATTATGTCAGTCCTGAAAACATGTAGTAAAAACAAATTAATTAAGTGAAGAAGGGGGGCGGTGGCGGTGGCGGTGGCGAAAGGGCGGTGGCAAAAGGAGGGGACGAGGAAGGGGTGGGAGAGGGTGTCGCGGTAGAGCGCGAGACGGGGCGGCAGACGACGGCGTCACGGAGAGGGAGGAAATTCCAATTTGTCATGTCGCGAACCCAAAATGGGCCGGCCCAGGTGAGCTACGTCCTGTGAGACGCGTCGACTTTTTGATGCAAAGAGCGTCACACAGGGCTGGATATGGCCGAGCCTGGGTCTTAGCCGGGCTGCAGTTGCAGCCTCCGCGGCTGTACTGCTGCTAATGCACCGGCCCGTTGTAGCCGACGCCGAAACAGTGATTAGGATACGTTGGAATTTCCTATATGACGCTGTCTGCGTCAAACTGTCGAGCGAACGCACCTACGAGGGTTCCCAACCCTTTTTTTATTTTCATTTCTTTTCCTTTCTTTTTCTGTTTCGTTTTTCTTTTCTTTTTTTGTTTATTGTTCTTTTTCTTTTTCTTTTTAAAAATGTTCTCCTTTTAAAAAATGTTCTATTTTTCAAAAATGTTCATATTTTCAAAAAATGTTCGATTTTCACAAATTTGTTCGTGTTTTCAAATTTGTTCCGGAGTTTCAGAAAATTGTTTGTGTTTTCAATTTTTTTTGCCGGCTGTAGCCAACTATCCATTCGTCCTGCAAGGAAGGGGAACAGGGGACGAGGTGGGAGAAGCTCACGACGAGGAGGGACTCCTTGGCGGAGAGGCGCTCCGTCTCGCGGGCGTAGCTGGCAGCGGGCTCCCACGCCTGCGCGTACACGTCGTCCCGCCGGGGACGGACGGGCGGCGGCCTGGATGAGCAGCGGGACAGACGGGCGGCGGCCCGGATGAGCAGCGCGGCGGCCGGGGTCGGACAGGCGGCGGC
>NC_041382.1:556991505-556998865 GCF_002162155.2 Triticum dicoccoides
TCTCATGTAAGCAGTGCGTGCATGCATTGTATCCCTTATTTGACAGTCCCGAAAGGTTACTAAGAGCAGGCCAATCGTTGATGGTTACGAAAAGCAACGCTCGTAGGTCAAATTCCTCTTGTTTGTGCTCATCCCACACACGGACACCACCCCACAGCTGTAAAAGTTCATCAACTAATGGCCTTAGGTACACATCGATGTCGTTGCCGGGTTGCTTCGGACCTTGGATGAGCACTGGCATCATAATGAACTTCCGCTTCATGCACAACCAAGGAGGAAGGTTGTAGATGCATAGAGTCACGGGCCAGGTGCTATGGCTGGAGCTCTGCTCGCCAAAAGGATTCATGCCATCCGTACTTAGAGCAAATCTTATGTTCCTTGCGTCAGCTGCAAAATCTTTGAACCATCTGTCGATCTTTCTCCATTGCGTTCCATCTGCGGTGTGTCTCAACTCCCCTCCGACTTACGGTCCTCTTTGTGCCATCGCAACAACTTGGCATGCTCTTTGTTCCTGAACAGACGTTTCAACCGTGGTATTATAGGAGCATACCACATCACCTTGGCGGGAACCCTCTTCCTGGGTTTCTGGCCCTCAACATCGTCACCAGGGTCATCGCCTCTGATCTTATAACGCAATGCAGTGCATACCGGGCATTCATTCAAATTCTCGTATTCACCGCGGTAGAGGATGCAGTCGTTGATGCATGCATGTATCTTCAGAACCTCTAAACCTAGAGGGCAGACAACCTTCTTTGCTTCGTATGTACTGGCGGGCAACTCGTTATCCTTTGGAAACATGTTCTTCAACATTTTCAGCAAGTTTTCAAATGCCGAGTCAGCTACACCTGCCTCTGCCTTCCATTTCAGCAAATCCAGTGTGCAGCCCAGCTTTTTCAGACCATCATCGCATCCGGGGTACAGCGCCTTTCTGTGATCCTCTAACATGCGATCCAAATTCTCCCTCTCCTTTTCAGTTTCGCAGCGTCTCCGTGCATCAGCAATGGTCCGACCAAGATCATCAACGGGATCATCACGTGCCTCTTCTTCACCTTCCCCTTCACCTTCAGCATCCTCCATGAAAGTATCACCGAAATGAGCAAGATAGCTTTCATCGATGAAATCATCCCCTTCTTCATCTTCTTCCATTATAACCCCTCTTTCTCCATGCTTGGTCCAACAATTATAGCTTGGCATGAAACCGTGCCGAAGCAGATGCATGTGAACATCTCTTGAGGAAGAGTAACCCTTTTGATTCTTACAGATAACACATGGACAGATAACAAAACCCCCCTGCTTGTTCGCATTAGCCACTACGAGGAAATCTTTCAAACCCGTAGTGAACTCGCCGGAGAGTCGGTTACCGTACATCCATTGCCGATTCATCTGCATTATTATAATATAAAATATATAATTAACCATCATGCATTTGTTAAACTAACTAGCTACAAACAATATAAATTAAACAATGAACTGCACACATGCATATTTTATCAATGACACATCAAAGGTTCATCAAGTTGCTAACCGCGATCGAGGAGTGTGGCTCCAACACTTCATGTCATGTTTGTTTCATACTCTTGGGGCATTTCATCAAACACCTTATGTGCATAAGAGGAACCAAAAGCAAACCTACACCCACTTGTGAAGAGAATGGCTCCAAATGGCTAAGTGTTGGCTGCTGGATGGTTATATATAGGGGAGGGGCTTTAGTTGCGGTTGGCCTGGCAAACCGTAACTAAAGGTGCCCGAAGGCCTTTAGTCGCGGTTGTCCTGGCCAACCGCGACTAAAGACCCTCACGTGCGCCAGCTGGCCACCGAGCGCCCTGGGCCCAGGCCTTTGGTCGCGGTTCACCTCCAGAACCGCGACTAAAGGTCCCATTAGTCGCGGTTCCTACAGCTTCGCGACTTATGGGGCTGGACGGAAGCCTGTTTTTCCACCAGTGAATTTACACGCGGTGGCAGGCTGGAGGCCACCCTATTCATTGCGACAGTTTCTGCCTCTAATCTGACGGCCAAGGTCAATCCGGAGCGAGATCAGATGGACGAAATCGCATCAAGGAATCGATCCGACGGCCACTAGTGCCTGAGCTCTGAAAGCGCTTGTAGGGCGCTTGGTTTCTTGTTTTAGGATGCTCTGAGGGACACACCCCTGCCACTCACCGGTCACCACCCCTATACAATACCACACTGATCGGGATTAGCTACAACGCGCTGTGTAGTTGTTATAGCTAGTGGTCAAGTCTGCGCGTGCGTGCAAGTGAGGCTAACCCGGTGGCAGGCTTGCGATGACTGGTGGAGGGTTCGCCGTGGCCGATGCCCCGTCGGGCAACTACGGCGGCGGCATAACCTTCTCCGTCGTGGTCACCTGCCTCATGGCAGCCTCCGGTGGCCTCATCTTCGGCTACGACATCGGCATCTCAGGTACCGGCCTCACAAGTGTATGCAATTCTGCCGAGATGTGTCTTTCTCTAATCTCTATGCATGTACGTACATCGGTGATAATGTTTGGTCGATCAGGGGGCGTGACGGCGATGGAGTCATTCCTGGAGGAATTCTTCCCGGGCGTGCTCCGACGGATGGCGGCGGCGCGGCGGGACCAGTACTGCGTCTACGACAGCCACGTGCTCACGGCGTTCACGTCGTCGCTGTACCTGGCGGGGCTGGTCGCGTCGCTCGCGGCTGGCCGGGTCACCAGGGCGGTCGGGAGACAGGCAGTCATGCTAGCTGGCGGCGCGTTCTTCTTCGCCGGCGCCGCCGTGAACGCCGCAGCGGTGAACATCGCCATGCTCATCGTCGGCCGCATGATGCTCGGCTTCGGCATCGGCTTCACCAACCAGGTATGTTTGGTATTCATAACAGCTGATCTGTATCTGGAACCAGTACAGAATTTTTGGAACTGTATAAGTAGAAACAACGAGCTGGTTGCTGAATTTCAAGAAAATCACAATCTGTTTGGCCCTTTAAACTGTATAAACTCGACCAGATTGTTTACTCTATTGAAGATTTGGTCTAATTTAAATGTTTTTTCAAACAAGCGACAGTTTATTAGGTGGCTAACTCGGTGCCTAAGTATAGTACTCCTTTCATTTTTATATACAAAGCCACAAACTCAAATTACAGGTATCAAAATAAAAATTAATGTGTGCTTTACATGCCAAATTATTTTCTCAATTACCGGGTTAATTAATAGGATGCATGCACATTAGAGGAAATTGAGTGGCCAGAAGGGAGGAAGTTGTTGAGCGTGTCATTATCATCCACTACATGCATGCTAGTAATTAAACCATGGATTAATAGTATGAGAAAACATCATTAATATTTGCCTTGATTACTGTTGGTGGCCTTGTATAGATGCAAAATGTGTTTTTCATAATGGCCTCGTATAAAAAAAATGGAGGGAGTATTGTTTCTACTCCCTCCGATCCAAATAAATTGTCGCATCTTTAGTAAACTTATTTTGATGTGTGGCGAATGAGCCACCTAATAAACTGAAAGAAAACCTAGACCTGAAAAACCTGAATGTGACAACAATCTACCCAACTGAAGTGATACATCTCTATATATTGTCGTGGCTCCTGATTTTGATGTGTGGCGATTGATCTACATAGAGTGATAAATAAAGCTACTCACCCACCTATCAGATAAAGCTCCCAATGAGACAATAATAGTTCTCTATGTATTGCCCTCACTTTCAATGTAATTTCACTGAAATTTCAGTAATTTCAACAATATTCAGTCAAAATATTTCAACAATTTCAGCAGTAAACATAAGTTCTGAAACTGAGATTCAAAACATATTGCCTGCCTAAACAAGGATTCGCAATTGCATAGAAAAAAGGT
Source organism: Triticum dicoccoides (assembly GCF_002162155.2). Lineage (NCBI taxonomy): Eukaryota > Viridiplantae > Streptophyta > Magnoliopsida > Poales > Poaceae > Triticum > Triticum dicoccoides. The sequence goes on from NC_041382.1 coordinate 556,995,346, forward strand.
TTCATAAAGGGGGTGACTATGGTCCCTCAAAAAGAGGGGTGGGGTGGCTATGGCTTGGTGGGAATTATCTTGGTAGGAGGGCGTAATTCCACACATCTTCTATATCAATATCTATATCTGTATCTGTATCTATCTATATCCATCTATATCTCCGCAACTCGCTCTTTTATATTGCTGAAGCGAGTCTCACCAACCGAGTTTGCACAGTTCAGCAAATTCGTAAGTTTACCTTCCATGGTCTATACTCATCAATTCCATAATTTAGTGCATATAGGGTTTTCTCAAAAGTCAAACTCTACAAGTTTGAACCAAGATTGTATAGCAAAATATCTACATCCAGAATACCGACTACTCCCGGTGTATCTCATTAGATACATCATAAGATGTATTTTTATAGTGTATACATACTTGGTATGGTAGGTATAAATAGTTTTTCCTCTGAACTTTATCAATGTTTGTAAAGTTTGACTTAAAAAAATGCACCACATTATGGAACGAAAGGAGTACTTGCAATTTACTTCTACCACTCTTACTTAGAATCGCTGCCTAACAATTCCGGATGGAGGGAATAATATTCTAATAGTTCGTCAATCTATATAAACTCGAAGCAAATACAAAAGGTTGACTGAAATTCACTCGGATCCTCTAGCAACTACCGGATTGTATTTGTTGTGTTGAACTCGGACCTTGCCGAGATGAATGAATAAAACAAAACCCATTCTAACTCAAAAAAAGAGACTGAAATGCAATGTATTTTCTTGATGATTATATGCTTTAGCTATGCAGGCATTTAAAGTTATAACCCACTTTAATTAAGAGGTCAACATTTCGGATGGTCCAAGGAGAAACCACGTACCATGAAGTCCTACAGCCGTTCACATGTCATGCAGATTAGTAGAAAGGTGGTAGCTGGCTGGGCCCTTTGCTTCGTTTGTCCGCTGCCTCCCCTGGTTAGCTAGGGCAAGTGGCTAGTTTTGACTCAGAGGGTGTTTGTTTACAGGGATTTATTGGTCTAGGGACTTAAATAAGTTCCTATAAGTCCCATCTAAATCAAACAGGAGGGACTTGTAGAGACTTAAAATGGACATTTGGGACTTATGAAATAAGACTCTTAAGAAGGGACTTATAGGGACTTATAGATGTAATATGATCTTATAAAGACTTATAAGTCTCAGGAACCAAACAGATAGGGACTTTTTAGGGACTTGAGACTTATAAGTTAAGACTAAAAAAAGTCCTAAGACTTATGAACCAAACAGGGCCTCAACCCATCGCTCTCGTGTTACTCAAATTGAATAGTGGATAGGATGTCGCGTTTCATCTTTTGTTCAGACTTCAGTGGTTAAGGTGCAACATTCTGCTCGTGCAGGCACGCATGGGTGAGTCAAGCATCTCACTTTCCTTCGTTGGGCGGGCGTTGTGGTAGGTTGGTGATAGCTCCTCCTATGTTTCTGTCGTCCGTGCAGAGCTACTCGTCCATTGCCTACATCACATGTCGCACGAATATAATGGTCGACCCGAAGTCGATTACTATTAGGACACACTGACTAATCCGCACGTACTCTCTCGGAGGGAGTACTAATCGCTTGCGTCCTGATTAATAACTACGCTTCACGTGTGCGATGTACGAACAAATGCACCATGTGACGTGACCGTGGCAACTCATGACAGGCGGCGCCGGTGTACCTGGCGGAGACGGCGCCGGCCAAGTGGAGGGGCGCCTTCACGACGGGGTTCCAGCTCTTCCTCGGCATCGGCAACCTCGCGGCCAACCTCACAAACTACGGCGCCGCGCGCATCCCGCGGTGGGGCTGGCGGCTCTCCCTCGGCCTGGCGGCGGTGCCGGCGGCCGTCATCCTCGTGGGCGCCCTGCTCATCCCGGACACTCCCAGCAGCCTCATCGTGCGCGGGCGGGTGGAGCAGGCGCGCGCCGCGCTCCGCCGTGTCCGCGGCCCCACGGCCGACGTGGACGCTGAGCTGGAGGACGTGGCCCGCGCGGTCGAGGTGGCGCGCTCCAACGAGCAGGGCGCGTTCCGGAGGATCCTCAGGAGGGAGTACCGCCCCCACCTGGTGATGGCCGTGGCCGTGCCGCTCTTCCAGCAGCTCACCGGGGTCATCGTCATCGCCTTCTTCTCGCCGGTGCTGTTCCAGACGGCTGGGTTCGGGAGCAACGCCGCGCTGATGGGCGCCGTCATTCTCGGCGCCGTCAACCTCGGCTCCGCCCTCGTGTCCGTCGCCACGGTGGACCGCTACGGTCGCAGGCCGCTGTTCTTGGCTGGTGGACTCGTCATGATCATGTGCCAGGTACAACAAACACGGAAAGGGAACGCATGCTTTCGGTTTCCACGTCGTGATTCTGACAGTTCGTTTGCTGCTGCCTTTGATTAGGTTGCGGTTGCGTGGATCATGGGGTCGCAGATCGGCCGTGACGGCGAGTCCGCGATGGCGAGGAAGTACTCCGTCGCGGTGCTGGCTCTGACATGCGTGTTCTCGGCGTCGTTCGGGTGGTCGTGGGGTCCCCTGACGTGGGTGATCCCCGGCGAGATATTCCCGGTGGAGGTCCGGTCGGCGGGGCAGGGCATCAGCGTGGCCGTCAACCTCGGCGCCACCTTCGTGCTCACGCAGACGTTCCTCTCCATGCTGTGCAGCTTCAAGTACGCCACGTTCATCTACTACGCGGCCTGGGTCGCCGTCATGACAGCCTTCGTGGTGGCATTCCTGCCGGAGACCAAGGGAGTGCCCCTGGAGGCCATGGGCGCCGTCTGGGCGCGGCACTGGTACTGGGGACGCTTCGTCAAGGTGCAGCAGCCGCCCAAGAACACCGACGCGCTCATAAACTGACGACGTTTAGCGCCTTTGTCATCGTGGCAAAGATGGGTATGGGTGTGGCTTTGATCTCCGTACCCGTACGTGTTTGTGTCTGTGTGTTCGTGTGTGGGTATATGGAGCCGCAGTGCTGCTTGTGGAAAGATTTGTGTTTCTTTTTTCTTTTCGTTTTCTTTTCTTTTGTGGAAAAATGATTGTTGTTTCGTGCTGTTGTAGTACGTCCATTCGTCATTCCGGATTGAATAACATTCGTTGTCTGCGCTAGCAAGAAGAAAATGACACATACAAGAAAATGGACTCATCAAGACTTGTTTGAGAGTTACAAATGACTGTAAAACCAAGGTTTATTTCCCATAACAATTGTTTGAGTGTCAAGTTCATGTGACTAGTTTGCTATCCATTGTGCTTGGCTGACTAATGCTCCAAGTTCATGTGACTAGTTTGCTATCCATTCGATTCCTAGCGCAGGGAAGGAGAGTTTGAGGAGGCGGAGCTCCTAGACATAATGGCGAGGCGCGGGGCGATCAGTGGCCGCAGCGAAGGCGAAGGAGACTAGGGATAGCCATGGCAGAGGAAGCTTTGAGCTACGATTGTGGTGGCTACTACAGTGGGCGAGAGGGCCTTCGCCTAAGATACCCGCCGGCGGTACCTGAAACTAAGTAGCCACCGCTCCTCCCTCCCGCGACGCGCCCAC
>NC_041382.1:556999289-557017283 GCF_002162155.2 Triticum dicoccoides
GCAAAGCCCGGTCGGCGCGGCGGCGGCGGGGCCTTTCCCTCCTCCTCTGCCTTCGGGGTTCGTCGCGGGGCGGAGCTCGCGGGTGGCGACGCTAGGATGCGGCAGGGCCCAGCGGCACGGCGCTGGTGGTGCGGGGCGGCGGGGCGGCCGTCTGGTGGCGGCGCGGTGGCGGTCTGAGCCCCGGTGGAGGTGCGGCGGCTGCTGGGTTGTCCGGCTCAGGTGGCGGCGCGCTGGTGGGCGCCTGGCCAGATTCGCCCGGATCTGGCGCCTGTGGTCCGGCTGGCGACGCAGGGGCTGGAGGGAGCTCGCCGGAGCTCCCGTGTGCTGCCGGTTGGCGGCGTCTCGTGCGGGGCAGCGGGAGGTTGTGGCGGCCGGCATCGCGTGATGGTGGTTGCGTGTCCAGACGGGGGATCTCGAGCTCCCTGTTGGATGGCGCGGGCTGCGCTGGCCTTGGTCTGCGGTCGGCTGCCTCCTCCTTCCCGGGGAGGCAGCGGGGTGGTGGTGGTGCCCTGGGAGGTGTGTGGCCGGCGACTCCGACGCGTGGAGCTCGCCGAGCGGCGCGGGTTGGGCAGTGGCCGGGGTGGTCGCTGCTCCGGTTGTGGATGGTTCCACGGTGGCTTGGCAAGTCGGCTTCGGCGACGGCTGGCTCGTCCTGGCGTCGGTTTGTCCGTAGGCGGCTTGTATCGGCCTTTGATCCCCCCTCTGTGTCGTCCGGTCGCTATGTTCGGCGAAGGGCTGGCCTTCTCTCTGCTGCGGTCCATCGCTTGTCTCGCGCCCGGTGCGCAGGTGCGAGCTCGTCTCGCACATAGTGCCGCAGGACTAAGCTCGTCTCGCGCACAATGCTGCAGGACTGCCTCGTCTCACGCACGGTGTTATGGAACCGAGCTCGCCTCGCGCCCGGTGCTGCAGGACGGGTCGATGGAGGCCAGATGGCCGACCTATTGGGTCTCGACGCTGGGGGTTGCCCAGGGGTGCGAAAGGTGGGACCTTTCTGCTTGTCTCTTTGGTTGGGATAGCGGCAGGTCTCGGCTGAGGTGGTGTCAAGGTCTTGGATGTCGGGCGGCGACCCTGGTGGTGGTTGCACGGTGCTCTCGGGCGGAGGCCGTGGCTTGGTGCTGCCCGGTGGCCATGGCCGTGTGGGCGGCATGGCCGCCGGGGTGCGGCGTTCGGTGGCAGTGAGTTTTGACTGGGGTGAAACCCTGTTCTATCTTCGGACGGACCGGCAGCGGCGAAACTCGTTCCCTTCTTGAAGGCGTCGTCGCGGCTCTCATTACTCGTCGTGCAGCTCCGGGGGAAACTCTAATCCTCGGATTGGGCGGTGGCGGTGCTACCTCTTGAGCACTGTGTTGGTTTTCCCCGAAGAGGAAGGGATGATGCAGCAAAGTAGCATAAGTATTTTCCTCAGTTTTGAGAACCAAGATATCAATCCAGTAGGAGGCTACGTGCGAGTCCCTCGTACCTGCACAAAACAAATAAATCCTCGCAACCAACGCGAATAGGGGTCGTCAATCCCTACACGACCAGTTACGAGAGTGATATCTCATAGATATGATAAGATAATATTTTTGGTATTTTTGTGATAAAGATGCAAAGTAAAATAAAGGCAAAGTAAAAAAGTAAAGGAAATAACTAAGTAGTAGGAGATTAATATGATAAAGATAGACCTGGGGGCCATAGGTTTCACTAGTGGCTTCTCTCGAGAGCATAAGTATTCTATGGTGGGTGAACAAATTACTGTTGAGCAATTGACAGAATTGAGCATAGTTATGAGAATATCTAGGTATGATCATGTATATAGGCATCACGTCCGAGACAAGTAGACCGACTCCTGCCTGCATCTACTACTATTACTCCACTCATCGACCGCTATCCAGCATGCATCTAGAGTATTAAGTTAAAAACAGAGTAACGCCTTAAGTAAGATGACATGATGTAGAGGGATAGACTCATGCAATATGATGAAAACCCCATCTTGTTATCCTCGATGGCAACAATACAATACGTGCCTTGCTGCCCCTACTATCATTGGGAAAGGACACCGCAAGATTGAACCCAAAGCTAAGCACTTCTCCCATTGCAAGAAAGATCAATCTAGTAGGCCAAACCAAACTGATAATTCGAAGAGACTTGCAAAGATAACCAATCATACATAAAAGAATTCAGAGAAGATTCAAATATTATTCATAGATAGACTTGATCATAAACCCACAATTCATCAGTCTCAACAAACACACCGAAAAAGAAGATTACATTGAATAGTTCTCCACAAGAGAGGGGAGAACATTGTATTGAGATCCAAAAAGAGACAAGAAGTCATCTAGCAAATAACTATGGACCCGTAGGTCTGAGGTGAACTACTCGCACTTCATCAGAGAGGCTATGGTGTTGATGTAGAAGCCCTCCGTGATCGATGCCCCCTCCGGCGGACCTCCGGAACAGGCCCCAAGATGGGATCTCATGGATACAGAAAGTTGCGGCGGTGGAATAAGGTTTTCGGCTCCGTATCTGATCGTTTGGGGGTACGTAGGTATATATAGGAGGAAGGAGTATGTCGGTGGAGCAACAGGGGGCCCATGAGAGTGGAGGGCGCACCTGGGGGGGTAGGCGCGCCCCCCTACCTCGTGGCCTCCTCTTTTGTGTCTTGACGTAGGGTCCAAGTCTCCCGGGTCTTGTTTGTTGAGAAAATCACGTTCCTGAAGGTTTCATTCCGTTTGGACTCCGTTTGATATTCCTTTTCTTTGAAACCCTAAAACAGGCAAAAAATAGCAATTCTGGGTGGGGCCTCCGGTTAATAGGTTAGTCCCAAAAATAATATAAAAGTGAATAATAAAGCCCAATAATGTCCAAAATAGTAGATAATATAGCATGGAGCAATCAAAAATTATAGATACATTGGAGACGTATCAAGCATCCCCAAGCTTAATTCCTGCTCGTCCTCGAGTAGGTAAATGATAAAAACAGAATTTTTGATGCGGAGTGCTACTTGGCATAATTTTAATATAATTCTTCTTAATTGTGGTATGAATATTCAGATCCGAAAGATACAATACAAAAGTTTAATATCGACATAAAAATAATAATACTTCAAGCATACTAACAAAGCAATTATGTCTTCTCAAAATAACATGGCCAAAGAAAGTTATCCCTACAAAATCATATAGTCTGGCTATGCTCCATCTTCACACAAAATATTTAAATCATGCACAACCCCGATGACAAGCCAAGCAGTTGTTTCATACTTTTGACATTCTCAAAACATTTTCAATTTTCACGCAATACATGAGCGTGAGCCATGAACATAGCACTATAGGTGGAATAGAATGGTGGTTATGGAGAAGATAAAAAGGGAGAAGATAGTCTCACATCAACTAGGCGTATCAACGGGCTATGGAGATGTCCGTCAATAGATATCAATGTGAGTGAGTAGGGATTGCCATGCAACGGATGCACTAGAGCTATAAGTATATGAAAGCTCAAAAAGAAACTAAGTGGGTGTGCATCCAACTTGCTTGCCCATGAAGACCTAGGGCATTTTGAGGAAGCCCATCATTGGAATATACAAGCCAAGTTCTATAATGAAAAATTCACACTAGTATATGAAAGAGATAACATAGGAGACTCTCTATCATGAATATCATGGTGCTACTTTGAAGCACAAGTGTGGTAAAAGGATAGTAACATTGTCCCTTCTCTCTTTTTCTCTCTCTTTTTATTTTTTTATTTGGGCCTTTTCTCCTCTCTTTTTTATGGCCTTTTTTTCGTTCGGAGTCTCATCCCGACTTGTGGGGGAATCATAGTCTCCACCATCCTTTCCTCACTGGGACAATGCTCTAATAATGATGATCATCACACTTTTATTTTTCTTACAACTCAACAATTACAACTCGATACTTAGAACAAATTGTGACTCTATATGAATGCCTCCGGCGGTGTACCGGGATATGCAGTGACTCATGAGTGACATGTACGAAAGAATTATGAACGGTGGTTTTGCCACAAATATTATGTCAACTACATGATCATGCTAAGCAATATGACAATGATGGAGTGTGCCATAATAAACGGAACAGTGGAAAGTTGCATGGCAATATATCTCGGAATGGCTATGGAAATGCCATAATAGGTAGGTATGGTGGCTGTTTTGAGGAAGGTATATGATGGGTGTATGATACCGGCGAAAGGTGCGCGGTATTAGAGAGGCTAGCAAAGGTGGAAGGGTGAGAGTGCGTATAATCCATGGACTCAACATTAGTCATAAAGAACTCATATACTTATTGCAAAAATCTACAAGTTATCAAAGCAAAGTATTACACGCATGCTCCTAGGGGGATAGATTGGTAGGAAAAGACCATTGCTCATCCCCGACCGCCACTCATAAGGAAGACAATCAATAAATAAATGATGCTCCGACTTCATCACATAACGGTTCACCATACGTGCATGCAACGGGAATCACAAACTTTAACACAAGTATTTCTCAAATTCACAACTACTCAACTAGCACAACTTTAATATCACCATCTTCATATCTCAAAACAATTATCAAGCATCGAACTTCTCATGGTATTCAACACACTCATAAGAAAGTTTTATTATTAATCTTGTATACCAAGCATATTAGGATTTTTAAGCAAATTAACATGCTATTTAAGACTCTCAAAATAATATAAGTGAAGCATGAGATATCAATAGTTTCTATAAAACAAATCCACCACCGTGCTCTAAAAGATATAAGTGAAGTACTAGAGCAAAACTATATAACTCAAAAGATATAAGCGAAGCACATAGAGTATTCTAGAAAATTCCAAATCATGTATGGCTCTCTCAAAAGGTGTGTACAACAAGGATGATTGTGGTAAACTAACAAGTAAAGACTCAAATCATACAAGACGCTCCAAGCAAAACACATATCATGTGGCGAATAAAAATATAGCTCCAAGTAAAGTTACCGATAGAAGTAGACGAAAGAGGGGATGCCTTCTGGGGCATCCCCAAGCTTTGGCTTTTAGGTGTCCTTAGATTATCTTGGGGGTACCATGGGCATCCCCAATCTTAGGCTCTTTCCACTCCTTGTTCCATAATCCATCAAATCTTTACCCAAAACTTGAAAACTTCACAACACAAAACTTAAAGTAGAAAATCTCGTGAGCTCCGTTAGTGAAAGAAAACAAAAGACCACTTCAAGGTACTGTAATGAACTCATTATTTATTTATATTTTTGTTATACCTACTGTATTCCAACTTCTCTATGGTTTATAAACTATTTTACTAGCCATAGATTCATCAAAATAAGCAAACAACACACGAAAAACAGAATCTGTCAAAAACAGAACAGTCTGTAGTAATCTGTAGCTAGCACAAGATCTGGAACCCCGAAAATTCTAAAATAAATTTCTGGACGTGAGGAATTTATATATTAATCATCTTTAAAAAGAATTAACTAAATATCACTTTCCAAATAAAAATGTCAGTAGTTCTCATGAGCGCTAAAGTTTCTGTTTTTTACAGCAAGTGTAACAAGACTTTCCCCAAGTCTTCCCAACGGTTCTACTTGGCACAAACACTAATTAAACACAAAAAAGCACAACAAAAACAGAGGCTAGATAAATTATTTATTACAAAACAGGATCAAAAATCAAGGAATTAAAATAAAATTGGGTTGCCTCCCAACAAGCGCTATCGTTTAACGCCCCTAGCTAGGCATAACAAGCAAGGATAGATCTAGGTATTGCCATATTTGGTAGGCAATCCATAAGTGGCTCTCATAATAGATTCATAAGGTAATTTAATTTTCTTTCTAGGAAAGTGTTCCATGCCTTTCCTTAACGGAAATTGGAATCTAATATTTCCTTCCTTCATATCAATAATTGCACCAATCGTTTTAAGGAAAGGTCTACCAAGAATAATAGGACATGAAGGATTGCAATCTATATCAAGAACAATAAAATCTACGGCCACATAATTCCTATTTGCAACAATAAGAACATCATTAATTCTTCCCATAGGTTTCTTAATAGTGGAATCCGCAAGGTGCAAGTTTAAAGAGCAATCATCAAAATCACAGAAACCTAACAACTCACACAAAGTCTTTGGAATCGTGGAAACACTAGCACCAAAATCACATAAAGCATAGCATTCATGATCTTTAATTTTAATTTTAATAGTTGGTTCCCACTCATCATCAAGCTTTCTAGGGATAGAAACTTCCAATTCAAGTTTTTCTTCATAAGGTTGCATTAAGGCATCAACGATATGTTTAGTAAACGCTTTATTTTGACTATAAGCATGAGGAGAATTTAGCACGGATTGTAACAAGGAAATATAATAAGTCAAAGAGCAATTTTTATAGTTAAATTCCTTGAAATCCATAATAGTGGGTTTAGCAACACCTAGGGTTTTAATTTCTTCAATCCCACTTTTATCAATTTTAGCATCAAGATCAAAAAATTCCGAATTCTTGGAACGCCTTCTAGGTAAAGGTGGATCATATTCAGTCCCATCATTATCAAGATTCATATTTCAAAACAAAGATTTAATAGGGGACACATCAATAACTTTTAGATCTTCATCTTTATTTTCATAGGAACTAGAAGAACACGCTCTTATAAAGGCATCTTTCTTAGCACGCATCCTAGCGGTTCTTTCTTTGCACTCATTAATGGAAATTCTCATGGCTTTGAGAGACTCATTGTCATCATGCTTAGGTGTAATAGATCTAAGTTTCAAAGAATCAACATCAAGAGTAATTCTATCAACGTTCCTAGCCAAATCATCAATATTAAGCAATTTTTCTTCAATCAAAGCATTGAAATTCTTTTGCAAAGTAATAAATTATTTAATATTAGATTCAAAATCAGAGGGCATCTTATTATAATTTCCATAAGAATTGTTGTAGGAATTACCATAATTATTAGAGGGATTACTAGGATAAGCCCTAGGGTTGAAATTTCCTCTATATGCGTTGTTACCAAAATTGTTCCTACCAACAAAATTCACATCCAAAGATTCATTATTATTCTCAATCAAAGTAGACAAGGGCATATAATTAGGATCAGAAGAAACACTCTTACTAGCAAATAATTTCATAAGTTCATCCATCTTTCCACTCAAAACATTAATTTCTTCTTTCGCATGCACCTTTTTATTAGTAGATCTTTCAGTATGCCATTGAGAATAATTAACCATAATATTATCTAGGAGTTTAGTAGCTTCTCCTAAAGTGATTTCCATAAAAGTGCCTCCCGCGGCCGAATCTAAAAGATTTCTAGAAGCAAAATTCAATCCGGCATAAAAAATTTGTATAATCATCCACAAATTTAAACCATGAGTAGGGCAATTACGTATCATTAGTTTCATTCTCTCCCAAGCTTGTGCAAAATGTTCATGATCAAGTTGCTTAAAATTCATAATATCATTTCTAAGAGAGATTATCTTAGCGGGAGGAAAATACTTAGAGATAAAAGCATCTTTGCACTTATTCCATGAATCAATACTATTTTTAGGCAAAGACGAAAACCAAGCTTTAGCACGATCTCTAAGCGAAAAAGGAAATAGCTTCAATTTAACAATATCATTATCCACATCTTTCTTCTTTTGAATGTCACACAAATCAACGAAGCTATTTAGATGGGTAGCGGCATCTTCACTAGGAAGGCCGGAAAACGGATCTTTCATGACAAGATTCAGCGAAGCAGTATTAATTTCACAAGATTCAGCATCGGTAAGAGGAGCAATCAGAGTGCTAATAAAATCATTGTTGTTAGTATTGGTGAAGTCACATAATTTAGTATTATCTTGAGCCATCGTGACAAGCAAGCAAACTAACACATAAGCAAACAAAAAGCAAGCAGGCAAAAAGAGACAAATAAAGAAGGAGAGGGAGGATAGAGAAAGAGGGTGAATAAAACGGCAAGGGTGAAGTGGGGGAGAGGAAAACAAGAGGCAAGTAGCAAATAATGTAATGCGGGAGATAAGGGTATGTGATGGGTACTTGGTATGTTGACTTTTGTGTAGACCTCCCCGGCAACGGCGCCAGAAATCCTTCTTGCTACCTCTTGAGCACTGCGTTGGTTTTCCCCGAAGAGGAAGGGATGATGCAGCAAAGTAGCGTAAGTATTTCCCTCAGTTTTGAGAACCAAGGTATCAATCTAGTAGGAGGCTACGTGCGAGTCCCTCGTACCTGCACAAAACAAATAAATCCTCGCAACCAACGCGAATAGGGGTTGTCAATCCCTACACGACCACTTACGAGAGTGAGATCTGATAGATATGATAAGATAATTTTTTTGGTATTTTTGTGATAAAGATGCAAAGTAAAATAAAGGCAAAGTAAAAAAGCAAAGGAAATAACTAAGTAGTAGGAGATTAATATGATAAAGATAGACCTATGGGCCATAGGTTTCACTAGTGGCTTCTCTCGAGAGCATAAGTATTCTACGGTGGGTGAACAAATTACTGTTGAGCAATTGACAGAATTGAGCATAGTTATGAGAATATCTAGGTATGATCATGTATATAGGCATCACGTCCGAGACAAGTAGACCGACTCCTGCCTGCATCTACTACTATTACTCCACTCATCGACCGCTATCCAGCATGCATCTAGAGTATTAAGTTAAAAACAGAGTAACGCCTTAAGCAAGATGACATGATGTAGAGGGATAGACTCATGCAATATGATGAAAACCCCATCTTGTTATCCTCGATGGCAACAATACAATGCGTGCCTTGCTGCCCCTACTGTCACTGGGAAAGGATACACCGCAAGATTAAACCCAAAACTAAGAACTTCTCCCATTGCAAGAAAGATCAATCTATTAGGCCAAACCAAACTGATAATTCGAAGAGACTTGCAAAGATAACCAATCATACATAAAAGAATTCAGAGAAGATTCAAATATTATTCATAGATAGACTTGATCATAAACCCACAATTCATCGGTCTCAACAAACACACCGCAAAAAGAAGATTACATCGAATAGTTCTCCACAAGAGAGAGAGGGAACATTGTATTGAGATCCAAAAAGAGAGAAGAAGCCATCTAGCTAATAAGTATGGACCCGTAGGTCTGAGGTGAACTACTCGCACTTCATCGGAGAGGCTATGGTGTTGATGTAGAAGCCCTCTGTGATCGATGCCCCTCTGACGGAGCTCCGGAACAGGCCCTAAGATGGGATCTCATGGATACAGAAAGTTGCGGCGGTGGAATTAGGTTTTTGGCTCCGTATCTAATTGTTTGGGGGTACGTAGGTATATATAGGAGGAAGGAGTACATCGGTGGAGCAATAGGGGGCCCACGAGAGTGGAGGGCGTACCTGGGGGGTAGGCGCGCCCCCTACCTCGTGGCCTCCTCTTTTGTGTCTTGATGTAGGGTCCAAGTCTCCCGGGTCTTCTTTGTTGAGAAAATCACGTTCCCGAAGGTTTCATTCCGTTTGGACTCCGTTTGATATTCCTTTTCTTCGAAACCCTAAAACAGGCAAAAAAACAGCAATTCTGGGCTGGGCCTCCGGTTAATAGGTTAGTCCCAAAAGTAATATAAAAGTGGATAATACATCCCAATAATGTCCAAAACAGTAGATAATATTGCATGGAGCAATCAAAAATTATAGATACATTGGAGACGTATCAGGCGGCGCTCCGGTGTCGTATCCTTCCTGAAGGCGCCCCCTTGGAGCCCACGGTTTGCCGTATGCGGCTTCATATCTTCACGGCGGTAGTGCTAGGGGTGGTGTTGCCGCGCTCAGCACCTATGTATCATGCCTTGGGTGTGTGCGTGTGTTGTGGTGGCGTACGTTGTACTGAGTTGTGAGGATCGTGCTTTATATATAAAGCGAGGCGAAAGCCTTTTTCGGTAAGACCCGCCGGCGAGCGGGGGCAGGACCAGCTACCGTGTAGTGTGTGGCTTCTTTGAGGGAGGAGAATGATAGGTATGGGAGCGTGTGGCTCGGTGGGAGTAATCCGTCTAAGTGTAGGGTGGAGTAGGGTGGTGTTGGGAATTTATCTCCGCATGTACATATTGTAAACCAATGGATCAATTGGGATTCTTCCTCTCCTTCCTTTATAATAAATGGTACGCATGATCGTACGTATTTGAGAGAGAAAAAGACAGGTATGGGAGCAGTAGAGGGGTGAGGAGACGCCGAGGAAAGAGGAGACATTTGGGGTGTTAGGTCAGTTCTTCTTCTTCTTCTTTTCTTCCTATGACATACAGACCCCACACATCAGCAATAACGGCCGTCTAGGTTGGTCATTACCCAGTGCCACATGACCCTAGCGGATGGGCCTTGCTGTCAGTTTTTGTGTCAAAACACGGTCAATCCATGATTTAGTGCTTTCGGCCACGCGCTTACTGAAAAGGTGTTCTCTACAAATTGTTGCCAAATATTGGCCTTCCTTGTTGGAGTCGCACTCCCCGCAAGGCCGCAAGGGACCAATAAAACACCTCTAGAGTTATGTATGGCTGTGGAGCAGGGTTTTTGTAAGTGTTGTCTTTTGGATGGGAGGAAACATCCCTAAGCTGAAGCACCTGCAGCAACAAAACACGAGGAGAGGAAGCTCAGCCTCTAGCCTTGGGCCCACCTGTTCCAACGGTATGAAATGTTCTTTAGTCGGCCACAAAGTGTAGCTAAAGGTGATCTCAAAACCATCATCTAGTGTGAGCAGAACTTGTCCAAACAACCCTTCAATCTCTCCAGGTATAGAATTGGAAAAAATTGATAGTTTCAGGATCTTCCACAAAACTTGCTTGATGTCAATCCAATGAACATTATCAAAAATCATGATGTTTCTATATTTCTAGATACACCAAAGTTCAGCTGAGCTAACTAAATTAGTTAAAAGATAGTTCTGATTGGCTATCTATAATTTTGCTACGGATTCATAAGAACTACCAACATAAAAAAAACTAGCTATGACATGCCAGAGCTCATTAGCAACCTCACAATCAAGAACAAGTGTTGGGTAGTTTCATGTTCCATACATAATAGACAATATTTAAACTTTTAAAGTTTCCTTTTCTTCAGATTATCCATGTCATGAAATGAAGGGCGGCCTCGGGTTCAGGGATTTCCGCCTGTTTAATCAGGCCCTACTCGCCAGGCAGGCGTGTCGCTTACTTACTAATCCTAATAGCTTATGTGCGCAGGTGCTAAAGGCTCGCTACTACCCGGAGGGTCGCCCCGAGGACACTGTCTTCTCGGGGAACGCCTCCCCTACATGGCAGGGCATGCAGCATGGTCTTGAGCTCTTGAAAAAGGGCATCGTGTGGCCTGTCGGGAATGGACAGAACATCCACATTTGGCGTGATCCCTGGCTGCCCACTGAGCCTTCGCGCCATCCCATTACTCGGCAAGGGAGCTGCTGGCTCAAGAGAGTCGCGGAGCTCCTCAATGAGTATGGTAATTGGCGTATGGACCTTCTTCGTCGCCACTTCCTTCCTCCGGACATCGACTCCATCAGCAGCATCCGTACATCGCCGCGCGTCACCGACGATATCATTGCCTGGGCGCATGAGAGGAATGGTATCTTCACCGTTCGCTCGGCCTACCGCCTTGCCATGGACGAGCGTGAGTGAGGGAGTCCTGGATTAGGGGGTATCCGGACAGCCGGACTATATCCTTTGGCCGGACTACTGGACTATAAAGATACAAGATTGAAGACTTCGTCCCGTGTCCGGATGGGACTCTCCTTGGCGTGGAAGGCAAGCTTGGCAGTACGGATATGTAGATCTCCTTCCTTGTAACCGACTCTGTGTAACCCTAGCCCCCTCCGGTGTCTATATAAACCGGAGGGTTTAGTCCGTAGGACCAACAACAACAATCATACCATAGGCTAGCTTCTAGGGTTTAGCCTCTTCGATCTCGTGGTAGATCAACTCTTGTACTACTCATATTATCAAGAACAATCAAGCAGGACGTAGGGTATTACCTCCATCAAGAGGGCCCGAACCTGGGTAAACATCGTGTCCCCCGCCTCCTATTACCATCCGCCTAGACGCACAGTTCGGGGCCCCCTACCCGAGATCCGCTGGTTTTGACACCGACATTGGTGCTTTCATTGAGAGTTCCTCTGTGTCGTCATCGTTAGGCTGGATGGCTCCTTCAATCATCGATAGTGATGCAGTTCGGGGTGAGAATTTTCTCCTCAGACAGATCTTTGTATCCTGCGGCTCCGCACTGCAGGCCAACTCACTTGGCCATCTGGAGCAGATCGAGAGTTACGCCCCTGGCCACCAGGTCAGGTTTGGAAGCTTAAACTACACGGCCGACATCCGTGGAGACTTGATCTTCGATGGATTCGAGCCCCTGCCGAGTGCGCCGCACGGTCACGATGAGCATGATTTAGCTCTACCATCGGATAGTGTTCAGGAGACCGCACCGGCACCGCTCCGACCCTCAATTCGGAGCCAATTGCGCCATCCATGGATGGGTGGATAGACCCCGCCACGGAGGCCGCATTCTCAGCGGTGATCGAGCCGAGTATCGACCTTACCCTTCACGGGAGCCGTGACGCCGAACTGTCGGATTCTTCCCCGACCACGGACTCCAAACCGCGTGCGCCCGTGCCTATCGAATCCATTTGGGCACCGATCATGGAGTTCACCTCCGCGGATATCCTTCAGCACTCGCCCTTTGGAGACATACTGAACTCATTAAGGTCTCTCTCCTTGTCAGGAGAGTCCTGGCCGAACTATGGCCGGCCAGGTCGGGATGCGGACGACGAAGAAATTCGCCGCCCACCCACCACCCACTTAATAGCCACTATCGACGATTTGACCGACATGCTCACCTTCGACTCCGAAGACATCGACAGTATGGACGACGATGCAGGAGACGAACAGGAGCCACTGCCCACAGGGCACTGGACGCCCACTTCATCATATGATGTATACATGGTGGACACACTCAAAGAAAACGACGACGAGGAACGGAAGGACGTAGCGAAGGATCGTTCCCTCGAGAAGCAGTCAAAGCGGCGGCGTAAGCACTGCTCCAAATCCTGCCTCGGCAGAAACAGCAATCATATAGACTCAGCGATAGAGCAGGGTGAGCCAGCAGACGACAAACACGGCATTGAACCACCATCCGACCACAGCAACACGGAGAATCAAACCGAACAACCCGACTCCGGCGAAGATAACAGTCCGGATGACATCACACCGGACAGGCACCCGGAGCAAAAGAATACCCATCAAAGGCTTGTTGCCACTGCGAGGAGTCTGAAAAAGCAGAAGCAAAGGCTCAGAGCTGCACAAGACACACTCAGAATTAGATGGAGTGAAGTACTCAACACTGCAGCAAAGTACGGCGGTAGTCGCCAAACAAAGAGCTACCCGAAGCGAAAGCTGCTACCTGAATTCGATGAGGAGGCCTTAGATCCCCCGCAATCAAAAAACAAAACAACCATCCGGTCAGATAGACGACCTCGTGGCCAACATAGAGCGGCAAACGACGCTGCACACAAGCCAGTACGGGATCCACGTGAGGGCTCGCATCAAAAGGACGGCGCAACCAGATCCATCTACGGGCCAAGCAAGCGCGCTCCAGCATGCAATGCAACACAACAAAAATCCAAACACCACGGTACATCCAAATACAGGGGTGCCGCACACCCCCTATGTTTCATCGATGAGGTGCTGGACCATGAATTTCCAGAGGGATTCAAACCCGTAAACATAGAGGCGTACGACGGAACGATAGACCCTGGGGTTTGGATTGAGGACTACATCCTCCATACCCACATGGCTCGAGGAGACAATCTCCACGCCATCAAGTACTTACCCGTCAAGCTCAAAGGGCCAGCTCGGCACTGGCTTAAAAGCCTACCCGAAAACTCCATTAGAAGCTGGGAAGAGCTCGAAGACGCTTTTCGGGCAAATTTTCAAGGGACCTATGTTCGACCACCGGATGCAGACGATTTAAGTCATATAACTCAACAGCCCGGAGAGTCAGCCCGAAAGCTTTGGAACAGGTTTCTCACTAAAAAGAACCAAATAGTCGACTGTCCGGACGCCGAAACCTTAGTAGCTTTCAAGCACATCGTTTGAGAGGAATGGCTTGCCAAACACCTCGGCCAAGAAAAGCCGAGAACAATGGCAGCATTAACAAGCCTCATGACCCGCTTTTGTGCGGGCGAGGACAGCTGGTTAGCCCGATGCAGCACCAGCGACCCAAGTACATCCGAAGTCAGGGACGGAAACGGGAAGCCACGACGCAGCAAAAACAAGCGCCGGAATAAAGAAGATAGCTCGAAGAGCACGACGGTAAACGCCAGATTCAGAAGCTCTCGGCCAGGTCAGCAAAAGCTGCCCTCCAAGGGCAACAGAGACGAACTGTCCAGCTTGAACAAGATTCTGGACAAACTATGTCAGATCCACAGCACCCTCGATAAACTTGCAAATCATACCCATAGAGAATGTTGGGTCTTCAAGCAGTCCGGCAAACTCAACGCCGAACACAAGGGGCAGGATACACCAAGCGAAGACGAGGACGAGCCTCGCAAGCAAAGCACTGGGGAACAGAAGAAATTCCCACCAGAAGTCAAAACAGTAAACGTGTTACACGTGATGAAGGGGAGAAACAAAGCAGCACTCCTAGAGACACATGCCCCAGGGCCTATCACCGCTGCACTACTAGGAAAAGGCCTACTAGTGGCGCACCAGTTTTGCCTACTAATGGCGCACTACTGGTGCACCACTAGTACCACGCCACTAGTATTATATACTAATGGCGCACCATGTCGTGCACCATTAGTATAGACCAACATGCGCCATTAGTATCTGGCATTACTAATGGCGCACTGTGGGGTGATGCGCCATTAGTATGAATATTAGGTTTTTTTTACTTTTCTGATTTTTGCACAGGTTACAAATTATATTATTGGACAGAATATAGACAGCACCACACAGCAAGAGCAAATTCATCGAATACAATAGAAGATTAGTCTCCGAATACAATTCATCATATTAGTCTCCAAATTCAAAAGACCGAACAAAGATAGAACATTACAAGTCTCGAGACCGCGAGTAGCGAGTTTGTCGGAAGTAATACTAATCCTAACAAGTCCTACTAATCATCATCATACAACTTCTACTCGTTATTAATAACAAGTCATACGATCATCATCTTGATAGTCATCAAACCAACCCTACTTAATTGTTCTTAGCACATGATCATCAGTATTAGGCAGGACCTAAATACCCTATTTAAGGTAAAATAGCATAAAACAATATAGACCCTGACTCTCCATTATGGAGAATGGAGAACATCCTGTCTCCAATTCTTGCGCTTCGCTTCCTTTTGCTTCCAAGAACCTCCTTACGACTGTCCATACATTTTTTCCATCCTTTGATTTTCATGTCTCCACTTCTTTTAGAAATCTCGTATGGACAGTTGAGATTCATAGGATGACCTAGTTGTATGTTCAAAACATTAAGACTACCTTTCTGATACATCAAATGAGGCACACAATTCTCTGGGATTATCTGTTGAAAAACATAGTAATAACTTCATAGTTAGCAATGATGTACTAGTTTTAGAAGTATGCAAAAGATGCACGGATGTCATAATAGTAAAAATCTTACCAGGGTATCTCCATGGTAGTTACCGTAGTTGAACACATGCACTAGTGGCACGTATTGACCATAATGTTGAGGAGTTTGATTGAGGATATTGTAATTCTCAATGTCAGTACAAAATCCGACCAGATGATTTTTCTCCTTGTAAGTTGTTAATTCAGAGCCATCGGTGTAGTGGGTTTTGTCTACCATCTCCCGCACATTCTTTGAACAATAAAAATAAGCTATCAATGGAAATAAGTTGTCAACTATTTTGAAATAAACAATATAAATTAGCTAATAACTATGTTTGAGAAACTCACATAGCGGTAGAACTGGAGCCATATCAACAAGGACCCAAATGTCCATATTGTCTTGGTCGATGTCAAGATTACCAAGATCCATGGTGATAAGCATACCCTCATCAAAACCATACATCTTGCAAAATGCTTCCCAATTTTTGCAACCAAAATGGGTTACGCTCTCAGAATTATACAGATTTACTTCAAAGTCCACATCGTGATGAGTCCTTAGGTGAATTTTCTTTGTTTCAGAAATTTCATGGTCTTCAAAATCCATCCTCTCCAAGACATAGCGTCTTGCATGGCATGGGATAAGTTATACTCGATTTGTAAAAGATGAAAATTACACATTGAAATAGTTGAAGTCATGCTTAATTATGAAAAAAACAATTGTCGTCGTTGTGTACAGTTTCAACTTCGAAGGTCTCCTCGAGCTTAATGCTGAAGCGCCGATCATCGTCCAGGTGAGGCCTGTCCCACAGACCTCGATCGTCGTGGCACCAGTTGCACTCCCCCGGGAGACTTTCGTCGTCCGATGATGACATTTCCTACGTTCATAATTCAAAACTACATCATCTCTTGACATTAGTAATAACTATGAGTTGATATCACACTTCTATATGTATAACGCAAGAGGCAGTTGATCCTACTTAATTAAGTACTAAGATACCCAGGCCCGTGCATTAGTCGCAAGTACCCCATATGTCCTATTTTTAGCAAAGTCATGCTAAAATTCACGGAAAATTTCAGCATGACCTTTTCTGAAAATAGGACATATGGAGTACCCGGATTTGCCGGAACGGAAGTTAATCGACATTTCAGCAAACTCAAGGGCCTCTCGGGGTACCTGCAAAATCATCACGACACGATGGTCGGAGACATGACCTTTGCTGAAAATTGTTTTCTGTAAAAGATGATCATGCCAGCCAGCCAGGCAGGTGATTGTCACTCAAATTAAGCTGGGCTTAGACTGACTGAAGCATCTGTCTTCCTCCCTTTCTTTTTCTCTCTTCCTTTCACATTAACTTTACTTTCCAAAGGAAATAAAAAATACAATGCATACATACATACTAAAGCAGGTAGATAGATAGTTAGATAGATGAGCATGTTCAGTTTACAAGAATGAATATAAACAAGCAAAGAATGCATGCATGCATATCAAGCCTGCCTTGACAAATCTACCAAGCCTGCCTAAAGCATGTCTGCATGATGGGTATCACACTATCAGTTACTACCAGTTAATTACTAGTCATGCCAAATAAAATACTCCTCCTCATCATCATATAAAAAATGACCAACCAGAATTAGTTAAGCTCAGTCTCAATGTTCTAAAAACATAAGAGCTCATGTCATACATATGCTGGTGTGGTAAAGGAAAATATTGATAAAATAGCTCTAGCTCTTAAGAGTCTAAACGGAAGCATGTGAAAAAATGGCCAAGATTGCACCTTCTATCTACTCTGGCCCTAAGTCCCAATTTAGTTTTACAAGCCAAAGCATGAGAAAACAGCAGATAGAAGGAAAATCAAGCTTGCAGATTTAAAATATGGTTTGACACAAGGCATGTTTGCTTATTTCAAGATATCGAACAACCTTCATTTGAGCCAAGGCAGATAACTTTTAAGCTATGCCACTGAAGAATAAGGACGCCAAACAGAATATAGTCAACACCATATTATATTATGCTCCAGTGCAGCAGAAAATTTACATCAGACCAATTAGGCTCGTTTTTCAAACTCCTGAGCTTGCAACTTTGCACCCCCTGCCTAATAGACTAGACATACTGATTAAATCTTACACCCTATCCATCGAGTTTCACACTGACAGAAAGAACATCACATTTGTCATCAAATGCTAAGCTAACATCATTCAAGCACTTCAATTAAAAAATTTGCATAGCAGAGGAGCTCGCCGTCCGGTGACAAGGCAGAGGCAGGTCGGCAGCGGCCGGTGTTGAAGAGGGGGCGTCATCGAGGAGGGCGGTGAAGAGGGGGGCGTCGGCGTCTCGCCTGGATGCTCTGCACGATGAGGGAGGGGCAGCGTCCGGAGGCAGAGAAGATGGTGGGAACGGCCCTGAACTCGGGGTTGTCGGTGGAGGAGGAGATGGTGCGGGGAGCCGACAGCGGGCAGAGTCATCG
>NC_041382.1:557017745-557235408 GCF_002162155.2 Triticum dicoccoides
AGTGGGTGGGGCGGCGGCGCAGTGGATGGGGCGGCGGTGCAGTGGGTGGGGCGGCGGCGCAGTGGGTCGGCGGCGAGGCCTGAGACGGCGAGGCGGGGCGCGGGGGTCGTCGGAGCGGGTGTGGAGCGAGGGGGGGAAGTGGAGGGAGGGACGAAGGGATCGGGCGAATTAGCTAGGGGGAAGATTACTAATGACACACCCCCTGGCGGTGCGCCATTAGCTAGGGGGAAAAACTTAGTAATGGCGCACCTGTGGATAGTGCGCCATTACTAGTTTTAACTAGTAATGGTGCACTGTCTACATGATGCGCCATTAGTATGTTTGGAAAAATGAAGAAAAAAATGTTACTAGTGGCGCACCATGTATCTGGTGCGCCATTAGTGTCTTCCACACTAATGGCGCACCTGCACATGGTGTGCCACTGCTATATTGTAGTGGCGCACCACATGTCAGGTGCGCCATTAGTATCCATTTCATCTATAGCCCTTTTCCTAGTAGTGCGGAGTTCTGCCACTGGTCGTCCAAACCGATCACCTTTGACCATCGGGATTACTCAGCAAGTATCCGACATGCAGGATGGGCTGCCTTGGTGTTAGACCCGATAATTGACAGATACCACTTCACACAAGTCCTGATGGACGGCGGCAGTAGTTTAAACCTGATATATCAGGACACAGTCCGCAAAATGGGGATAGACCCAACAAAAATCAGCCATAGCAATACTACCTTTAAAGGAGTAACGCCAGGCCCAGAAGCCCATTGTATGGGCTCTCTCCTACTAGAAGTTATATTCGGCTTTCCCGATAACTTCCGCAGTGAAAAGTTAACCTTCCGCATCGCTCCGTTCCAAAGTGGCTATCAAGTACTACTCGGACGCGAAGCTTTCACTCGCTTTAACGCAATACCGCATTATGCTTCTCTCATGCTTAAGATGCCCGGTCCACATGGCATCATTACAGTAAATGGAAATATTGAGCGCTCCTTTCGCTCGCTTTAACGCAATACCGCATTACGCTTCTCTCATGCTTAAGATGCCCAGTCCACTTGGCAGCCGCACACTAGACAGCCTCACCAACTAGAGCATCTGACAGGTCGTTAAGACCATGGACACGGTTAGACGAGTCCGGTGTAGCTATATATAATTGATACAGGTTTGATGGCTATACCCCTACAACAATACAAGGGGCTCAACACGTGTGAACAAGTGACAATTAGGCTCAACTTTACTCATCTGGAACTATACATGGTTTATTTAGTATAACCTACCTTTTGCACGACAACTTTTCAACTAAGTTCCTCTCTTTTTCAGATGACCATCGTGCTACACCCGTCCAGGATACGGCACAACGGAGACACAGGCGCAGACGTGCAGCAGGGACCCGTTCCAAGGATTCTTTTTAGATTAAGACCCTGCGTAAACCTTTTTTATTGTCTCTTGTTGATACACATCCCCTGGATTCTCAGTACAACTGAGAAGGATGCTGACGTATTGGCATGTGGCCATGTTAGAATATTGCACGTACCTGGACACCAGGGGCTTATTACAAAGGGCACTGTTTAGCCCGGTTTACATCATAAAGACCGAATACCTTAGGGAGTTTTCGGCGTCGCGAGTTTGGCCTTATATGCATCAGCTCCGAATCATGTCTTTGGTCAAATGTTGGGTTTGCCTGGCTCCTGTGTTTTGCTGCCTTACGTTCCGCTCTATTGGATAGGGCGGCACCAGGAGAACTACTGCGATTGTGCCCTGGTTCATCCGGACAAGCACCTCAGTAGAGAAAGCCGAAAACTGACTGTCATGATATAGCGTGAGACTGGTGAACCACTCGATGACCTAGAGGAATCTTCGAGATTCCTCCGCCTTAACGAAGGGCCGTTTCCCAGCCAGGCATGTACGCGCCCCGAATCTGGATGAGCGCGGAGCCACCAGGGGCTATATAGTAGCCCCACTATCAAACTCCTCTGGCTAAGTGAAAGTGTTAAAGCATTATAGTCTGATTGCCTAGTTCGCTGCGCTATCACCTCCTTAATGGACCAAGACGTTGGATCAAGTGTGAACATGCGTCTTCTGCGAGCACCCCCGCATTATATGCGTGGGGGCTGAAGCCCACGACTGCCATCTTTCAGGTTATATACATATATACATAAACGGCCGCACAGGAGGCATCATAGTACTTTTGGGCAAAAGTATAAAAACAGCCTTGATAAACTCAATAAAACATTGTTTTTCAATGGGAATACATGTCATTAGAACATAATATTCTTCGAGCACTGCGCTTCTATCGAAGGAGCGCCCTCAAGAACTTCTCGAAAGTAGTGCTCGGCAGGTACTCGGCTCTCGTCCGAATCTTGGGCTCCAATGGCGGTGGCCTCCATCTCCGCCCAGTATGTCTTCACACGGGCAAGGGCCATCTGCGCACCCTCTACGCACGCCGACCTCTTTCATCGCGTTGATGTGCGGCACCGCACCAAGGAACTGTTGCATCAAACTAAAATAATTGTTCGGCTTTGGCCTTTCCGGCCATAGATGATCCACAACAGACCTCATGGCGAGTCCGGACAGTCTATACAGCTCGGCCCATTCGGCCAACCGATCAGTCAATGGAAGCGGACGCTCTGGAACGTTAAATTGTGACCAGAACAGCTTTTCCACTTCGTGATCTTTTCGATCTCGGAAGTATTCAGCCGCATCGGCGGCACTCGCCGCTAAGTCCAGATATGCATCCGCAGAACTCCACAGCCGATCCAAAGGGGCGTACCGAGGATCTCCAAACTTCATCCACAGCATAAAGGGCTTCCCAGCCGCGATATCCCCGGCTTGACGCAGCTCCTCCTTCATCGCTCTCATTGCAGAGCGGGTGTCTTTGGTCGCCATCGTGGCCTTCTCCAGGTCTGTCCTCTTCGCTCGGTCTTCCTTTTCAAGAAGCTCGTAACGGCCAGCGGCGTTCTTCAATTCCACAGCCATCCTGGCTATTTCCTCCTTGCTTTGGCAGTGAGAAGCATGTTCGGCTTTCAGCTCCTCGATTGCCTTTAGGGCAGCCGCATCGCTTTTCCTGGCTTGTTCTTTGGCTCGGGCAAGTTCCGCCCGAAGGTTCTCCATGGCCGCAGCTTCATCTGCATTCACACACATGTTATAGATACTGGCATCATGCTCCTCTTCCCATGTGTCACCGGAGGAATCACATACCCTGTGCCTCATCAAGCCACTTGTTGACAAGTACGATGTCAGCGTCTGCCACGTCAAGCTGCCGCTTTAGCTCAGCAAACTCATCAGTCCGGCTGGCCACCAGACCCTCCGCCACGTGCATATTAAGGCGGCATGATTATTCCTGGGACTATGATCCTCCGTGCGTTGTCGTCTTCGACAGCACCCAGAGTCTCAGGGCTACTATCTACACAGGGCACATCTAAAAATGTGCGGTACTGTCAAAAATGTACATCATTTCGCGTACCTCAAAACTCGTCAGTAGACTCATAAAGGCTTCATGCAACCCGCTTTTAGCGGACGAAATCCTTTCAATCACCGTACCCATCAACGTGCGGTGCTCTTCTGAGATAGCCGGTTGCTCTAGCAAATCCCTCAGTACGTCCGACCGTACACCAGACGGTGCCGGACTCTTTCGATTGCCCTCTTCAAGAGCCGGATACTGAGGACTTCGGGTGGCCATAGGATTACCTTCTGGCCTTGCCGGATCAGGAGAAACCCTCCACGACGACACCTCGGGGTCGCCCGCCTCATGAGGCGGTATGGCAGGGGGAGGTGTTTCGCTCTCCATCATCTCTAGAAGAAGATCCCCTAAAGACGAGCTCTGCTGAGAAGGGCTAAGATCTGAACTGCAAGATAAATGCTTCGGTTATTTTCCTCAGAAGTAAGGCGAGATATTTTCATTATGAAGTACCCTTTTACTTACAGCTCGGTGGAGGGCTGATCCCCTTGAGGGCATAGTGCGGCCGGGGTATCCCCCAAGGCAGGACCCTCCGGTGAAGATTTCTTCCCCCGTTTGGAGACCGTGGTCTCCGGGTCCTCAGAGGCGTTCCTCTTCCTTCCCTGGGGAGAGGAAGTTTCAGTTCCTCCTCCCCGGTTAACCTCCTTCGCGGAGGCGCTAGCCTCCTTGTCCCCCCTTTATCTTCTCCTAAGGGCGCTTGATAGGGCGCGATCTCCAACATCCTGGTTAGCACGGGATTTAGTGATGTCTCAGGGAGGGGGGCCGGACACTTGATCAACTTTGCCTTCACTATCCAATCCTGGTCAAAGAGCAGCTTTTTTAGGGCGACGTTGCGATAAACAAACGGACAGTGTGTTCGGATGCGGGGATACTTACTTGGGTATCCGGGTGATTGCAACTCAGACCTGCATCCTCAGTGATGTCCGGACACATTATTTGTGGTCCGAAGAACAATTTGTACATCTCCTCGGGCGTCATGCCAAGGAAGTGTTGAATAGCTCGCAGTCCTTCCGGGTTGAATTCCCACATGCGAAGGGGCCGGCGTTTGCAAGGCTGGACTCGATGAACTAGCATAACTTGCACTACCATAACCAGACTGAAATCTCTCTCAAAGAGATCTCAGATACGGCTTTGCAGTATTGTTACGTCCTTGGCTGGACCCCAGCTCAGCCCCCTGCTGATCCATGACGTCAGTTGTGGTGGGAGGCCTGAGCGAAAGGTGGGGGAGCTACCCACTTGGCACTTCGGGGAGCTGTGATGTAGAACCACTCCCGCTGCCACAATTCGGACACCTCTGAGAAGCTGCCCTCAGGCCATGGAGCGTCAGCAATTTTGCTTATTAAAGCACCTCCGCACGCTGCGTGCTGCCCCTCGATCATCTTCGGCTTCACATCGAAGGTCTTGAGCCATAGGCCGAAGTGAGGGGTAATGCGGAGGAAGGCCTCACATACGACAATAAATGACGAAATGTGAAGAAGGGAATCTGGGGCCAGATCGTGAAAATCTAGCCCATAATAGAACATAAGACCCCTAACAAAGGGATCCAGAGTGAGGCCTAGTCCTCGGAGGAAGTGGGAGACGAACACGACGCTCTCGTTGGGTTCGGGAGTAGGGACGACCTGCCCTCGGGCGGGCAGCCGATGCGAAATTTTGGCGGTCAGATATCTGGCCTCTCTCAACCTCTTGATGTCCTCCTCTGTGATGGAGGAAGGCATCCACCGACCTTGAAGGTTGGATCCGGACATAGTTGAAGGTCCGAAGCACCTGACCTGAGTTTTGGGTGTTAGAACTCGAGGCGGGGGAAGGATTTGATTGAGCACGAGAGGGAAAAAAAGAAAAAGCCTTGTCCCCTTTATAAAGAGGGTGAATATCAAGTGTCCTCCTCGTGGCCGTTTGGGACTTTCCTAAGATCTAGGAGTCCTACCAATAGGCACGGTTGGGTTACCCACGTCCGTATTGATGAGAATCCCGTAATAAAGGGGACATGATCTCTTCTTCGACAAGACGTGCCAAGGAAACCGCCTCGCGAAACACGCTGAGATTGGTTATGAAAAACGATTCGAATAAAGACCTGGTTGTGGTGTGATGTCACACTACAGGGTACGTCAGCAGATTAGATCTATGGAAATATTATTCTCTCTACGGTGGTATGTGGAACTTGTTTTGCAAAGCTGGACACGATCCTCGTGTTCAAAATCTTCTATGAAGTATTCGGAGGAGGAACCCGCCTTGCAATGTCGAAGACAATCTGCGCGCCGGACTCATCGTCATTGAAGCCTGGTTCAGGGGCTACTGAGGGAGTCCTGGATTAGGGAGTATCCGGACAGCCGAACTATATCCTTTGGCCAGACTGTTAGACTATGAAGATACAAGATTGAAGACTTCGTCCCGTGTCCGGATGGGACTCTCCTTGGCGTGGAAGGCAAGCTTGGCAGTACGGATATGTAGATCTCCTTCCTTGTAACCGACTCTGTGTAACCCTAGCCCCCTCCGGTGTCTATATAAACCGGAGGGTTTAGTCCATAGGACCAACAACAACAATCATACCATAGGCTAGCTTCTAGGGTTTAGACTCTTCAATCTCGTGGTAGATCAACTCTTGTACTACTCATATTATCAAGAACAATCAAGCAGGACATAGGGTATTACCTCCATCAAGAGGGCCCGAACCTAGGTAAACATCGTGTCCCTCGCCTCTTGTTACCATCCGCCTAGACACACAGTTCGGGACCCCCTACCCGAGATCCGCCGGTTTTGACACCGACAGCGAGCGTCCATTGGCAACCGCCACGAGTAGGACACCGAATGGTCGTCGCGCCATCTGGAAGATCATATGGGGGTGCCCTGCTCCCCCGAAGGTATGCGTCTTCACATGGAGAATTATCACCAACTCTTTGGCCACCTGGGCTAATAAGTTTTCCCGCCGCCTCGAGCTTACTGATGTATGTCCCCTTTGTTGGAAATATGCCCTAGAGGCAATAATAAATTGGTTATTATTATATTTCCTTGTTCATGATAATCGTTTATTATCCATGCTAGAATTGTATTGATAGGAAACTCAGATACATGTGTGGATACATAGACAACACCATGTCCCTAGTAAGCCTCTAGTTGACTAGCTCGTTGATCAATAGATGGTTGCGGTTTCCTGACCATGGACATTGGATGTTGTTGATAACGGGATCACATCATTAGGAGAATGATGTGATGGACAAGACCCAATCCTAAGCCTAGCACAAAGATCGTGTAGTTCGTATGCTAAAGCTTTTCTAAATGTCAAGTATCATTTCCTTAGACCATGAGATTGTGCAACTCCCGGATACCGTAGGAATACTTTGGGTGTGCCAAACGCCACAACATAACTGGGTGGCTATAAAGGTACACTACAGGTATCTCCGAAAGTGTCTGTTGGGTTGGCACGAATCGAGACTGGGATTTGTCACTCCATGTAAACGGAGAGGTATCTCTGGGCCCACTCAGTAGGACATCATCATAATGTGCACAATGTGCCAAGGAGTTGATCACGGGATGATGTGTTACGGAACGAGTAAAAGAGACTTGCTGGTAACGAGATTGAACAAGGTATCGGGATACCGACGATCGAATACCGCTAGGCAAAGGGAATTGTATACGGGATTGATCGAATCCTCGACATCGTGGTTCATCCGATGAGATCATCGTGGAACATGTGGGAACCAACATGGGTATCTAGATCCCGCTGTTGGTTATTGACCGGAGAATGTCTCGGTCATGTCTGCATGGTTCCCGAACCCATAGGGTCTACACACTTAAGGTTCGATGATGCTAGGGTTATAAAGGAAGTTTGTATGTCATTACAGAATGTTGTTCGGAGTCCTGGATGAGATCCCGGACGTCACGAGGAGTTCCGGAATGGTCCGGAGGTAAAGATTTATATATGAGAAGTCCTGTTTTGGTCACCGGAAAAGTTTCGAGTTTTATCGGTAATGTACCGGGACCACCGGGAGGGTCCCAGGGGTCCACCAAGTGGGGCCACAAGCCCCGGAGGGCTGCATGGGCCAAGTGTGGGAGGGGACCAGCCCCAGGTGGGCTGGTGCGCCCTCCCACAAGGGCCCAAGGCAGCTAAGGGGAGGAGGGGGGGCAAGCCCTAAGGGCAGATGTGCCTTAGGGCCCATGCCTGGTGCGCCTCCCTCTCCCCTCCACCTGGCCGCCGCCCAGATGGGATCTTGGGGCTGCCGCCACCCCTAGGGAGGGAACCCTAGGTGGGGGCGCAGCCCCTCCTCTCCCCCTATATATACTTGAGGTTTGGGCTGCCCAACACACATGAGTTCCTCTCCTTCTTGGCGCAGCCCTACCCCTCTCCCTCCTCGTCTCTTGCGGTGCGTGGTGAAGCCCTGCTGGAGTACCACGCTCCTCCACCACCACCACGCCGTTGTGCTACTGCTGGATGGAGTCTTCCTCAACCTCTCCCTCTCTCCTTGCTGGATCAAGGCATGGGAGACGTCACCGGGCTGTACGTGTGTTGAACGTGGAGGTGCCGTCCGTTCGGCACTAGGATCTCCGGTGATTTGGATCACGACGAGTACGACTCCTTCAACCCCGTTCTCTTGAACGCTTCCGCATAGCGATCTACAAGGGTATGTAGATGCACTCTCCTTCCCCTCGTTGCTAGTTTCTCCATAGATAGATCTTGGTGACACGTAGGAAAATTTTGAATTTTTGCTACGTTCCCCAACAGTGGCATCATGAGCTAGATCTATGCGTAGTTTCTATGCACGAGTAGAACACAAAGTAGTTGTGGGCGTTGATTTTGTTCAATATGCTTACCGTTACTAGTCCAATCTTGATTCGGCGGCATTGTGGGATGAAGCGGCCCGGACCGACCTTACACGTACTCTTACGTGAGACTGGTTCCACCGACTGACATGCACTAGTTGCATAAGGTGGCTAGCAGGTGTCTGTCTCTCCCACTTTAGTCGGATCGGATTCGATGAAAAGGGTCCTTATGAATGGTAAATAGCAATTGGCATATCACGTTGTGGTTTTTGCGTAGGTAAGAAACGTTCTTGCTAGAAACCCATAGCAGCCACGTAAAACATGCAAACAACAATTAGAGGACGTCTAACTTGTTTTTGCAGGGTATACTATGTGATGTGATATGGCCAAAAAAAAGAATGTGATGAATGATATGTGATGTATGAGATTGATCATGTTCTTGTAATAGGAATGATGACTTGCATGTCGATGAGTATGACAACCGGCAGGAGCCATAGGAGTTGTCTTTATTTATGGTATGACCTGCGTGTCATTGAACAACGCCATGTAATTACTTTACTTTATTGCTAATCGGTAGCCATAGTAGTAGAAGTAATAGTTGGCGAGCAACTTCATGGAGACACGATGATGGAGATCATAGTGTCATGCTGGTGACAAGATGATCATGGAGCCCCAAGATGGAGATCAAAGGAGCTATATGATATTGGCCATATCATGTCACTATTATTTGATTGCATGTGATGTTTATCATGTTTTTGCATCTTGTTTACTTAGAACGACGGTAGTAAATAAGATGATCCCTCATAATAATTTCAAGAAAGTGTTCCCCCTAACTGTGCACCGTTGCGACAGTTCGTTGTTTCGAAGCACCACGTGATGATCGGGTGTGATAGATTCTAACGTTCACATACAACGGGTGTAAGACAGATTTACACATGTGAAACACTTAGGTTGACTTGACGAGCCTAGCATGTACAGACATGGCCTCGGAACACAAGAGACCGAAAGGTCGAGCATGAGTCGTATGGTAGATACGATCAACATGAAGATGTTCACCGATGATGACTAGTCCGTCTCACGTGATGATCGGACACGGCCTAGTTGACCCGGATCATGTAATCACTTAGATGACTAGAGGGATGTCTATCTGAGTGGGAGTTCATAAGATGAACTTAATTATCCTGAACATAGTCAAAAGGTCTTCGCAAATTATGTCGTGGCTCGCGCTTTAGTTCTACTGTTTAGATATGTTCCTAGAGAAAATTTAGTTGAAAGTTGATAGTAGCAATTATGCGGACTAGGTCCGTAAACTGAGGATTGTCCTCATTGCTTCATAGAAGGCTTATGTCCTTAATGCACCGCTCAGTGTGCTGAACCTCGAACGTCGTCTGTGGATGTTGCGAACATCTAACATACACATTTTGATAACTACGTGATAGTTCAGTTAAACAGTTTAGAGTTGAGGCACCGAAGACGTTTTGAAACGTCGCTAAACATATGAGATGTTTCGAGGGCTGAAATTGGGATTTCAGGCTCGTGCCCACGTCAAGAGGTATAAGACCTCTGACGATTTTCTTAGCCTACAAACTAAGGAGAAAAGCTCAATTGTTGAGCTTGTGCTCAGATTGTCTGAGTACAACAATCATTTGAATCGAGTGGGAGTTGATCTTCCAGATGAGATATTGATGTTTCTCCGAAGTCATTACCACCAAGCTGCTAGAGCTTCGTGATGAACTATAATGTATCAGGGACATATATGATGATCCTTGAGATATTCGCGATGTTTGACACCACAAAAGTAGAAATCAAGAAGGAGCATCAATTGTTGATGGTTGGTGAAACCACTAGTTTCAAGAAGGGCAAGGGCAAAAAAGGGATGCTTCATGAAACGGCAAATCAGCTGCTGCTCTAATGAAGAAGCCCAAAGTTGAACTCAAACCCGAGACTAAGTGCTTCTGTAATAAGGGGAACAGCCACTGGAGCAGAATTACCCTAGATACTTGGTAGATGAGAAGGCTGGCAAGGTCGGTAGAAGTATATTGGATATACATTGTGTTAATGTGTACTTTACTAGTACTCCTAGTAGCACCAGGGTATTAGATACCGGTTCGGTTACTAAGTGTTAGTAACTCGAAATAAAAGCTACGGAATAAACGGAGACTAGCTAAAAGGTGAGATGACGATATGTGTTGGAAGTATTTCCAAGGTTGATCAAATATCGTACGCTCCCTCTACCGTCGAGATTGGTATTAAAACCTAAATAATTGTTATTTGGTGTTTGCGTTGAGCATAGACATGATTGGATTATGTCTATCGCAATACGGTTATTCATTTAAGGAGAATAATGGTTACTCTGTTTATTTGAATAATACCTTCAATGGTCTTGCACCTAAAATGAATGGTTTATTGAATCTCGATCGTAGTGATACACATGTTCATGCCAAAAGATATAAGATAGTAATGATAGTACCACCTACTTGTGGCACTGCCACGTAAGTCATATCAGTATAAAACGCATGAAGAAGCTCCATGTTGATGGATCTTTGGGCTCACTCGTTTTTGAAAAGTTTGAGACATGCAAACCATGTCTATTGGTGTATATGCATGAAGAAACTCCATGCAAATGGACCGTTTGGACTCACTTGATTTTTGAATCACTTGAGACATGCAAATCATACCACATGGGCAAGATGACTGAAAGCCTCGTTTTCAGTAAAATGGAACTAGAAAGCAACTTGTTGGAAGTAATACATTTTGATCTGTGCAGTCCAATGAGTGCTGAGGCATGTAGTGGATATCGTTATGTTCTTACTTCACAGATGATTTGAGTAGATGTTGAGTATATTTACTTGATGAATCATGAGTCTGAATTATTGAAAGGTTCAAGTAATTTCAGGGTGAAGTTGAAAGATCGTCGTGACAAGAGGATAAAAGATCTATGATATGATCATAGAGATGAATATCTGAATTACGAGTTTGGCACAGAATTAAGACATTGTGGAAATTGTTTCACAACTAATACAGCCTAGAACACCATAGTGTGATGGTGTGTCCGAACATCATAACTGCACCCTATTGGATATGACGCATACCATGATGTCTCTTATCGAATTACCACGATAGTTTATGGGTTAGGCATTAGAGACAACCACATTCACTTGAAATAGGGCACCACGTAATTCCGATGAGATGACACCGTATGAACTATGGTTTAGAGAAACCTAAGCTGTCATTTCTTAGAAGTTTGGGGCTGCGACGCTTATGTGAAAAAGTTTCAGGCTGATAAGCTCGAACCCAAAGCGGATAAATGCATCTTCATAGGACACCCAAAACAGTTGGGTATACCTCCTGTCTCAGACCCGAAAGCAATAAGGGATTGTTTCTAGAATCGGGTCCTTTCTCGAAAGAATTGAGTGGGAGGATGGTGGAGACTTGATGAGGTTATTGAACCGTCTCTTCAACTAGTGTGTGGCAGGGCACAGGAAGTTGTTCCTGTGGAACCTACACCAATTGAAGTGGAAGCTTATGATAGTGATCATGAAACTTCAGATCAAGTCACTACCAAACCTCGTGGGATGACAAGGATGCGTACTACTTCAGAGTGGTACGTAATCCTATCTTGGAAGTCATGTTGCTAGACAACAATGAACCTACGAGCTATGGAGAAGCGATGGTGGGCCTGAATTCCGACAAATGGTTAGAAGCCATGAAATCCGAGATAGGATCCATGTATCAGAACAAAGCATGGACTTTGGTGGACTTGCCCAATGATCGGCAAGCCATTGAGATAAATGGATCTTTAAGAAGAAGACGGACGTAGACGGTAATGTCACCGTCTATGAAGCTCGACTTGTGGCGAAGAGTTTTTCACAAGTTCAAGGAGTTGACTACGATGAGATCTTCTCATCCGTAGCAATGCTTAAGTCCGTCGGAATCATGTTAGCATTAGCTGCATTTATGTAATCTGGCAGATGGATGTCAAAACGAGTTTCCTTACCAGTTTTCGTAAGGAAAGGTTGTATGCGATACAATCAGAAAGGTTTTGTCAATCCTGAAAGATGCTAATAAGTATGCAAAGCTCCAGCAATCCTTCTAAGGACTGGAGTAAGCATCTCGGAGTTGGAATGTATGCTTTGATGAGATGATCAAAGATTTTGGGTGTATACAAAGTTTATGAGAAACTTGTATTTCCAAAGAAGTGAGTGGGAGCACTATAGAATTTCTGATGAATATATGTTGTTGACATATTGTTGATCAGAAATGACGTAGAATTTCTGGAAAGCATATAGGGTTATTTGGAAAGTGTTTTTCAATGGAAAGCCTGGATTAAGCTACTTGAACATTGAGCATCAAGATCTATAAGGATAGATCAAAACGCTTAATGGTACTTTCAAATGAGCACATACCTTGACATGATCTTGAAAGTGTTCAAGATGGATCAGTCAAAGAAGGAGTTCTTGCCTGAGTTGTAAGGTATGAAGTTAAGACTTAAAGCTCAACCACGGCAGAAGAAAGAGGAAGGACGAAGGTCATCCCCTATGCTTTTGTCATAGGCTCTATACGGTATGCCATGCTGAGTACCGCACCTGATGTGTGCCTTGCCACATATCTAGCAAGAGGGTACAAAGGTAATCTAGGACTAGATCACCAGATAGCGGTCTAAATTATCCTTAGAGGAATAAGGATATGTTTCTCGGTTATGGAGGTGATAAAGAGTTCGACGTAAAGAGTTACGTCGATGCAAGCTTAACACCTATCCGGATAGCTCTGAGTAGAGATATCGGATACGTATAATGGAATAGCTCCAAGTAGAACAGTTATTTGAAATAGCTCCAAATGTAGCATAGTAGTTGCATCTACAAGATGACATAGAAATTTGCGAAGTACATACGGATCTGAATGTTGCAGACCCGTTGACTGAAACCTCTCTCACAAGCATAACATGATCAAACCCAGAACTCTTTGGGTGTTAGTCACATGGGGATGTGACCTTGAGTGTTAATCACATAGCGATGTGAACTGGATTATTGACTCTAGTGCAAGTGGGAGACTGTTGGAAATATGCCCTAGAGGCAATAATAAATTGGTTATTGTTATATTTCCTTGTTCATGATAATCATTTATTATCCATGCTAGAATTGTATTGATAGGAAACTCAGATACATGTGTGGATACATAGACAACACCATGTCCCTAGTAAGCCTCTAGTTGACTAGCTCGTTGATCAATAGATGGTTGCGGTTTCCTGACCATGGACATTGGATGTCGTTGATAACGGGATCACATCATTAGGAGAATGATGTGATGGACAAGACCCAATCCTAAGCCTAGCACAAAGATCGTGTAGTCCGTATGCTAAAGCTTTTCTAAATGTCAAGTATCATTTCCTTAGACCATGAGATTGTGCAACTCCCGGATACCGTAGGAATACTTTGGGTGTGCCAAACGTCACAACGTAACTGGGTGGCTATAAAGGTACACTACAGGTATCTCCGAAAGTGTCTGTTGGGTTGGCACGAATCGAGACTGGGATTTGTCACTCCGTGTAAACGGAGAGGTATCTCTGGGCCCACTCAGTAGGATATCATCATAATGTGCACAATGTGACCAAGGAGTTGATCATGGGATGATGTGTTACGGAACGAGTAAAAGAGACTTGCCGGTAATGAGATTGAACAAGGTATCGGGATACCGACGATCGAATCTCGGGCAAGTACAATACCGCTAGACAAAGGGAATTGTATACGGGATTGATCGAATCCTCGACATCATGGTTCATCCGATGAGATCATCGTGGAACATGTGGGAACCAACATGGGTATCCATATCCCGTTGTTGGTTATTGACCGGAGAACGTCTCGGTCATGTCTGCATGGTTCCCGAACCCGTAGGGTCTACACACTTAAGGTTCGATGACGCTAGGGTTATAAAGGAAGTTTGTATGTGGTTACCGAATGTTGTTCGGAGTCCCGGATGAGATCCCGGATGTCACGAGGAGTTCCAGAATGGTCCGGAGGTAAAGATTTATATATGAGAAGTCCTGTTTTGGTCACCGGAAAAGTTTCGGGTTTTATCGGTAACGTACCGGGACCACCGGGAGGGTCCCGGGGGTCCACCAAGTGGGGCCACAAGCCCCGGAGGGCTGCATGGGCCAAGTGTGGGAGGGGACCAGCCCCAGGTGGGCTGGTGCGCCCCCCACAAGGGCCGAAGGCGCCTAAGGGGAGGAGGGGGGCAAACCCTAAGGGCAGATGGGCCTTAGGGCCCATAACTGGTGCGCCTCCCTCTCCCCTCCACCTGGCCGCCACCCAGATGAGATCTGGGGGCTGCCGCCACCCCTAGGGAGGGAACCCTAGGTGGGGGCGCAGCCCCTCCCCTTCCCCTATATATACTTGAGGTTTGGGCTGCCCAACACACATGAGTTCCTCTCCTTCTTGGCACAGCCCTACCCCTCTCCCTCCTCGTCTCTTGCGGTGCTTGGCGAAGCCCTGCTGGAGTACCACGCTCCTCCACCACCACCACGCCGTTGTGCTGCTGCTGGATGGAGTCTTCCTCAACCTCTCCCTCTCTCCTTGCTGGATCAAGGCATGGGAGACGTCACCGGGCTGTACGTGTGTTGAACGCGGAGGTGTCGTCCGTTCGGCACTAGGATCTCCGGTGATTTGGATCACGACGAGTACGACTCCTTCAACCCCGTTCTCTTGAACGCTTCTGCATAGCGATCTACAAGGGTATGTAGATGCACTCTCCTTCCCCTCGTTGCTAGTTTCTCCATAGATAGATCTTGGTGACACGTAGGAAAATTTTGAATTTCTGCTACGTTCCCCAACACCCTTTATGGCATGGATTGAGAGGACGGCTTTCACGCAATGTGCAGGTGCCGACTTGCCATGGACCTTTGGCGATCCATGGAGAAGGACTGGCCTATTCCAAAGGTGGAGACCATCAAGAATGATGGCCCAGAGTGGCTGTTCGCGCTACTAAACCCTCTGTCGGATACGGCGCGCATGGTCGTCCTTATGATCATGTGGCGGGCATGGTACATCCGCAATGAAATCACACACGACAAAGTCCCTCCTCCCACAGAAGCATCCAAGTGTTTCCTCCAAGGGCACATTAATTCTTTGTTGTGTATCCACCAGTTTCCACATGCAGATTTGGAGAAAGGAAAAATGGTGGTGCAAGAGGGAGGTCGGGCTGACTATGCCAGCGAGAGTAAGGCACAGCCGCTCCATTGGATACCTCCCCCAGCTGGCTGGACAGCAAAGCTGAATACCGATGGTAGCTTTGTACAGGCCACGGGAGCAGCAGGGGGAGGGATGGTCCTTAGAGATGATAGAGGGGAGCTCATTTTTACAGCTTGTAGGCAGCTGCTCACATGTGATAATAGCCTCCAAGCGGAGTTGGAAGCATGCAAGGAGGGACTGGAGTTGGCTTTGTACCGTACCAACCTACCCATCTTGGTAGAGTTGGACTGCTCTGAAGCGGTTTCGATGCTGTCGGCCAAGTCAGCGAACCGATCACAAGTGCGAGCACTAGTAGAGGATATAAGCAGGGTGATTACTGCTCAATCTAGGGAGATTTCATTTTCTCACATTAGTAGATCACAAAACAATGTCAGTCATGCACTAGCCACGTATGGTCGTAGTACCCCTCGTACGGCTGTGTGGTTGAGGTCGGGTTTAGACTGCATTGTAAACATTTCCGACGCCGAGAAGCCTCCGTGAGTTAATGAAATCTTCCTTTCCCCCGCAAAAAAAGATTATCCATGTCACGAGCTTATTATTTGCAAGAAATCACAAGAAAATACGAATCCTAGGGCCGACACAAACAACAGGAATATATACTGGTTAGACCTTCTAAAATCTATCATATTATACATAGAGCTAGTAGAGTACTGGCCCTTGTTGTCATACTGCCAAATCAAAGAGTCAGCCTCATCAGACAAAGTAATGCTACTAGCAACCTGCTCTAATTCATTTGGGGGGTGGGGGTCCTCTTGAAAGTCATTTTCAAAATGGATCATCCCAAACTTTAGAAGTAGAGTAAATTCCGGTTTTTACCCCCTATTTTGATATTTTTGACACTAATTACCCCATTTAGCCATATTTCATCCATTTTACCCAATTTAACAAAAGTTCTGCCACAATTTACCCTATTTAAAATTTTGTGAGCGTTCTGACCGACATGTCCCAATTGTCAGGTCCACTTGGCATCCCACATCGACCGTTTTTTCCTGCCTATTTTCTTCCTGCTGGACCGGTCCTCCCAGCTTCTCCTTGACCGGGAACAGGACCAGCCCGATGGAGGTCGCTCACGTCGCATCCAACGCACAACGCCCGAGTCGGCCGTGGGCCACGCTTGCCTCCAGTCGGTTCTTGCTTGTGTTGCCTGTCCCTTATCGATTGCATCGCTCGTCTAGGTTTCCAACCCACACACATGCTAGGCTAGCTCGAACCTTGGGTTGGGGATTGTCAGGCAGCGGTGATGATGACGGCGGTGGCGGCGATGAGTGCTGAGCGGCCGGCCATGCGATTTCATACCTCCTCGAGCAGGGTTGTATGGCCGCGGCATCCAAGCAAGAAATGACCCCGTGGAATCCGATGGCTCCGTCAAGCTCGCCGACGTTGGCATAGGCGCGTCCATGTACATGATCCCATCAGGCTGTGACCAGTTCATTTTACTACTTTGGCGACATAGTAGGGACCCCATGAGGATGTGCTCAGTTGATGGCGGGGCTATGGCGATGGCTGGTCCAACAAATTAGTGAGGTTGGTGAACAAACAATCCCTCTCAGTCGTACCCCATTCCACAAGATTTTGACCATATCTATCATAGCAATTTGTGTAGTCTTATATTTTCCCGACTCATGCATTAGTCGGCGAGGCGTTTCATTAGGACAGAATTAAGATGCTTATTGAAGATCATGTGTATACATGTCACCCTTCTGCAATGTGTAGGAGCTAAGAAAGGTGAAGACTGACAAGGTGTTTGTGCCGCTGCTTGTGTAGCCTGTCATTGCCACTGCCACTGTTTGGTGTATTCTGTAGTTTGTGTAGTTGTGAACTAGTGAAGCTATCTATAAATGGGAAGCATTATTCAATCATGTTTCGAACATGTGAATCCAGAGCAGTCTATAGCCTATATTAATCAGTTTTGACAGTAGTGTGAAGCAGAAATACGATCTTTTTGGCAAAAGAGAGATAATTTAACAGCATGATCCTTGAATAAGGAGACGAATTGACATCATGACCCAGGGAACAAATAGGCAGAAATAGTTGTCATAACACAAATTTTTCGCATTTTATTTCCATGATCTGTTGCAAATAATAGAGAAGGATCTATTTTATAAATAATAGGAGAATACCATCAACTCCAGAAAATAGACAGGGTAAATAGGCACAACACAATTGGACCTGCCGGTTAGAATGCTCACAAAAAATTAAACAGGGTAAATTATGGCAACATTTCTACTAAATAGGGTAAAATGGATGAAATCCTGCTAAATGGGGTAATTAGTGTCAAAAATGTCAAAATAGGGGGTAAAAACCGGAATTTACTCTTAGAAGTAACATGGGTTTTTTCATTACGAAGATTGTAGATGTCCCAAAATTGGACAACTAGAGGGGAAGGCCCAAATCATGTGTTCTCCCAAAACCTAATTTTGTTACCATCTTCACTACCCACCTATAGCCAAATTCAATAGCTTTGGCAACATGCAGCATCCCTTTCCAAAAGAGAGAAGTGTTAGCATAGGGGCAAGTGATGAAGTGAACAAATTAGGAGAGGAAATCTTATATTTAGCATCAATCACTTGTTTCTAGAGTTTACCATCAGCATTGATGTATCTCTCGTACCCAAGAGCCTAAGAGACACATATTATCTTTGCGCCTAGCAGAGTTTTGTTTATGCATTGTGCGCAACTGTGATGGTTTTTGGCAATTTACACCTCTCGTTCAAACAGGGAATCCCTCTATAAACTTGAGCTAACAACACGTGTGGAGGTATGACCAACTCATCTTGCATCATGTTGGCCAGCCCATTCATTGATGTCCATATAAACTGTTGTTGGAAAGAAACCAGCAATGATTCCGTGGCCCAATGGATAAGGCGCTGGTCTACGAAACCAGAGATTCTGGGTTCGATCCCCAGCGGAGTCGATTTTTATTGATAGTTTTATCTTCTCTTCTTAGTACTCTAGTTTATACTATATATAATTTCCAGCTGCTTTTCCACCGAGGTATGCACGTTTGTTTCTCCGCATGCCTTTCATCTTAAAACCAGACTCTCCACTTTGATTATTGGCTTAATCCTATTTTGGTGCTTCCTACACTTGAATCAACGTTCTATTCCACAAAGCTGGGCCGAACTACCACACGACCCCCATTTCCATTACGGAAATGGAGTCAATCATACTGCATACTCCTACATACCAAGTCATACACATTTTTTGAAGAAACACCTACATCCTGAGATACTATAAACTGCACCTAGAGCAGAAGAAGAGAGAAACAGCACAAATACTGCATGCCAGGCTGAACTTGCAATCAGGATCTATGTACCGATCACCAAAGGTCTATTCTTATTTCTTCACCCTTTTTCTTAACATATTTCTTCACCCTTTATTTGTTGTAATATTTGCAACTCTTTTAACACAAGTACTGATTCACCACAAGAAAGGTTAATACAGCGAGAAGGTTTCATCACAGGTGTTACCACAAGAATTCCGCTGAATCTTTCCTGGCATAGCTGATAAAAGAGTTGCAAATTGCCTTGTCAATGATACTGAATGAGTCCATAAAAAGCTTATTGCGCAGGTTCTCAGTACAAAGAGATTAATACATAAGTACCACAAAACAAGGATGAGATCACGCACAGGCGTACATGACATGAGCCGAGTCAGATCCTGCTGACTCTACATTATATTAGGGCTAAGATATCCAACATAATTCAGATCTCAAAGCATCATCTAGACCCGGGAAGGCCAAGGAGAGCACCTGAAATGAGGACGTACTAGCCAGTCCCGACTAGAGCAGTCTACCATAATTAGATGAGTGCAATGCTGCTTTCGCCACCAGGTGGCTTCCGGACACCGCCGAGGTAGTCTCGCGAAGACGCCTTTCCATCAGAGAAGATGTCATTGCCGCTCATCTCCTTAAGCTTTGCTGAGCTCAGAGACTTGTCGGCTGAGCCAGGGGGAGCATCCTCGTTAAAGATGTTATTGCCTGTCAGCTCTTGGAACTTCTGGTTGTGAATTTTCTTTGCTGTCTTCGTTACAGGATCCTCACTGAACGTGATGTTGCTTGGACCTCCAGCAGGTTGCTTTTCCACTGAGGTATGCACGTTTGTTTCTCCGCATGCCTTTCATCTTAAAACCAGACTCTCCACTTTGATTATTGGCTTAATCCTATTTTGGTGCTTCCTACACTTGAATCAACGTTCTATTCCACAAAGCCGGGCCGAACTACCACACGACCCCCATTTCCATTACGGAAATGGAGTCAATCATAATGCATACTCCTACATACCAAGTCATACACATTTTTTGAAGAAACACCTACATCCTGAGATACTATAAACTGCACCTAGAGCAGAAGAAGAGAGAAACAGCACAAATACTGCATGCCAGGATGAACTTGCAATCAGGATCTATGTACCGATCACCAAAGGTCTATTCTTATTTCTTCACCCTTTTTCTTAACATATTTCTTCACCCTTTATTTGTTGTAATATCTGCAACTCTTTTAACACAAGTACTGATTCACCACAAGAAAGGTTAATACAGCGAGAAGGTTTCATCACAGGTGTTACCACAAGAATTCCGCTGAATCTTTCCTGGCATAGCTGATAAAAGAGTTGCAAATTGCCTTGTCAATGATACCGAATGAGTCCATAAAAAGCTTATTGCGCAGGTTCTCAGTACAGAGAGATTAATACATAAGTACCACAAAACAAGGATGAGATCACGCACAGGCGTACATGACATGAGCCGAGTCAGATCCTGCTGACTCTACACTATATTAGGGCTAAGATATCCAACATAATTCAGATCTCAAAGCATCATCTAGACCCGGGAAGGCCAAGGAGAGCACCTGAAATGAGGACGTACTAGCCGGTCCCGACTAGAGCAGTCTACCATAATTAGATGAGTGCAATGCTGCTTTCGCCACCAGGTGGCTTCCGGACACCGCCGAGGTAGTCTCGCGAAGACGCCTTTCCATCAGAGAAGATGTCATTGCCGCTCATCTCCTTAAGCTTTGCTGAGCTCAGAGACTTGTCGGCTGAGCCAGGGGGAGCATCCTCGTTAAAGATGTTATTGCCTGTCAGCTCTTGGAACTTCTGGTTGTGAATTTTCTTTGTTGTCTTCGTTACAGGATCCTCACTGAACGTGATGTTGCTTGGACCTCCAGCAGGCTGCTTTTCCACTGAGGTATGCACGTTTGTTTCTCCGCATGACTTTCAT
Source organism: Triticum dicoccoides (assembly GCF_002162155.2). NCBI lineage: Eukaryota > Viridiplantae > Streptophyta > Magnoliopsida > Poales > Poaceae > Triticum > Triticum dicoccoides. Next base: position 557,038,407 of record NC_041382.1, read on the forward strand.
CTTAAAACCAGACTCTCCACTTTGATTATTGGCTTAATCCTATTTTGGTGCTTCCTACACTTGAATCAACGTTCTATTCCACAAAGCCGGGCCGAACTACCACACGACCCCCATTTCCATTACGGAAATGGAGTCAATCATACTGCATACTCCTACATACCAAGTCATACACATTTTTTGAAGAAACACCTACATCCTGAGATACTATAAACTGCACCTAGAGCAGAAGAAGAGAGAAACAGCACAAATACTGCATGCCAGGCTGAACTTGCAATCAGGATCTATGTACCGATCACCAAAGGTCTATTCTTATTTCTTCACCCTTTTTCTTAACATATTTCTTCACCCTTTATTTGTTGTAATATTTGCAACTCTTTTAACACAAGTACTGATTCACCACAAGAAAGGTTAATACAGCGAGAAGGTTTCATCACAGGTGTTACCACAAGAATTCCGCTGAATCTTTCCTGGCATAGCTGATAAAAGAGTTGCAAATTGCCTTGTCAATGATACCGAATGAGTCCATAAAAAGCTTATTGCGCAGGTTCTCAGTACAGAGAGATTAATACATAAGTACCACAAAACAAGGATGAGATCACGCACAGGCGTACATGACATGAGCCGAGTCAGATCCTGCTGACTCTACACTATATTAGGGCTAAGATATCCAACATAATTCAGATCTCAAAGCATCATCTAGACCCGGGAAGGCCAAGGAGAGCACCTGAAATGAGGACGTACTAGCCAGTCCCGACTAGAGCAGTCTACCATAATTAGATGAGTGCAATGCTGCTTTCGCCACCAGGTGGCTTCCGGACACCGCCGAGGTAGTCTCGCGAAGACGCCTTTCCATCAGAGAAGATGTCATTGCCGCTCATCTCCTTAAGCTTTGCTGAGCTCAGAGACTTGTCGGCTGAGCCAGGGGGAGCATCCTCGTTAAAGATGTTATTGCCTGTCAGCTCTTGGAACTTCTGGTTGTGAATTTTCTTTGCTGTCTTCGTTACAGGATCCTCACTGAACGTGATGTTGCTTGGACCTCCAGCAGGCTACAAAAAGGAATTTCAAGTCATGCAAATGCAGAGGTAGGATATTTATGCTAACAAGGTTAAGTGCTATCATGAAAATATTGTCATATGAGCAAATCATCAAATAAAATTGACATGCTTTTCTCTCTATGCAGACATCAGTCACTTATTACGAGTAGGGCAGTAGCTGCCTAGCTGGTGAAATGTACATGAAAAATTTATGCAACCGAATTTGAACATGCTTATAAGGTCAAGCTAGAAGTGGCTTCCAATGGTTTGTTTGAATTGAAGGCACCAGACAACGGTCGGTGCAACGGCTTCACGCTAATCACAGAGGGGGCAGCCTCAAGAGATTACAAATTAAACACACAAAACAGTGCATAATTCATGAATTATGTTGTGACGTCTTTGTGTTAGTAAAGCATTGGAGGGTCCATGTCCCCCTTTGGACTACACTAAGCTCCGTCACTGATTACAGTGTAGCATCTAACATGCAAGAAACAGAAGCATCTAATTAACATAATATCAAAGAATGCAAATCAGCACCATGCAAGCACGTCAAATGGTCGGCAAATGGGCTCTATTTTTTTTAGAAAAGGAGGATGACCCCCGGCCTCTGCATCTGGGCGATGCATACGGCCACTTTATTTTGTTGGTTAGGCTACTAACTCCAAAAGGAGACATAGTAAAATATATAATCAAAATGTCAACAGGAAGGCAATAGTATCAGGTAACTCACATTGGATACTTTCACTGATGTGTGCACGCTTCTTCGTTGTGGAAGTGCAAAATCTACATTTCCTTGTAGCTCCATATTACGAGCAGCCAGTGGCCTTGCAGGGGTCTCAGGAGGTGGACCAAAGATATTGCTTCCGCTGAGCTCCTTGTTCTTGGCTTCAGAAAGCTGCTTATTAATTTTAGCTTCAGCATCAGTCTCGAATGTGCCACTAAGCTCTCGCTGCTTAGCCACTTCAGGAATTGAGGATGGCTTCTTTGGAGAAACACTTCCATCAGCGCTAAATGAGATCTGACTTACTCCAGTTACAGTTTGCTGTAATGAAAAGGAGCATCAGCGACTGATATTGTCAGAAGAAATCAAAGTTTAATATTTAGTTCATCTCCACAAAAAAGAAAGAAAAAACAATCAGCAGATGTTGAAGGTTCCAAATATGAAAATACAGAAAGTAAAACTTTTTTTTGAGGGGTTACAGAAACTAAAACTTGACATAACAGGATATCTGTGGAGGCCCATTAAGTGCATTTTTCAAGTCTCAGATACCAAATAGCAGTTTGTGTTAACAGAAAATGCACAAAGTATGCCTTAACTTGGTACTCTACTACTCTACCAAGGAAAGAGTGACTGCCCATCAACACATATAAATATTAATAGCGCAAGGAACCATCAAAATAATACCAAGCGGAGAAACAGATACTCCCTACATATCACAAATACATGTCATAGGTCAAGCTTTTAAAACTTTGGCTATAAATATTGCCTCAAATATTTAGATTGAGGATCTGTAAATCGTATGTTTAGGTTTGCCTTGAAAAGTATATTTATAAAAAAATTGTATTATACATATAATAGTATAGTAAAAATTAGTGGTCAAAGGTAAATCATGAAGACCGTTTCAGTAACCAAAACGACGTGTGTTTGTGATATTGAGTGAGTGTTCTCCAACCAAGTGGGGGAGATAACGAGATGTTTGTAAGCATGTTACGTACCTGATACATCCTCACAGAAGTTCTGTTTGCAGGATTTGAAGACTCTGAATCACTATTCTCGTTCTTTTCAGCAAATATCCCACTCCCAGTCATTTCCTTCATCTTTGAACCGGACATCAATCTCCTTTCACTATAACAGATCAACAAGGTTAGACACTTGGCAAGAGTTCAGTACCTTACTCTCGAGCAACTATAACATATATCTTCTCGTTAAAAAAACTACAACATACATAAATAAGAGTTGCCTGGCTAATTATTTTACCACTGCAAGCAAAGCAGTTGCTTATGAGACTTCATTCTATGGCTTATAAACCAACGAAGCCAAAAAAAGACACACATCACATACCACTAACCACAAGAATATTGGTACTTTCAAGTTATCACCCGGACGATAGCAATCAGCCAATCACCACATTAGGAAAATTCATTTCTTCTTTGAAAATTTCAACTAGTACAATATATGTAGGAAACAAAAATATAACTCTTGTCATGCAATGCAAGCCTAGGTAATTTTGTGCAGAACCTTCAACACATGCAAGTGATAAATTTTGAAAGCAATGCTCACAGGAGTAGGCAAACTTAGAATATCCAGTTATCCACTATGGTTTTAATTTGGCTGCCATGGCAAAACTGACAAAATGATAGTCATACGGATTTGCTAATTCTCATCTAGATGAGAATTAACAAAGTCACATCTAACTCCTAAATCATTTGATTAATTAAAAAAATCCCCACGAATCTCCGCGTAAAATCAAATGGTGTGGGAGTCAGTGGTGGCGCTATGTGCTGTATATGATGTCAAGCGACATCACAAAAGTTGGATTAGCAGCAATAATACACTTGCGTTTTACTTTTTTTCGAACCGGGCTGAACCGGTTGCAAATGAACGGAAATACAACAGTTCCAGAAACATTTCAGGAGGGGGGAAGAGGTAAAGCAAGTTCGAGCACTGCCAGTAAACCCACTGCGTTCGCCTGCCGTCGAGACGAACGCCATGGGGCGAAAACCTGAGCAGCACAACTCAACATCTCAGAGCTAAGTCTAATTATTACAGCCCAAAACAAAAGGAACAGAAGGCCAACAGGAACTTGCATTTTACTGTAGTTTGTCTACATATATGCACACATATATAGCCTCGACATCACTTGCTCTTACTCCTAGCACCGCCACTGGTGGGAGTTAGATGTGACTTTGTTAAGTCTCATCTAGATGAGAGTTAGCCACACTCATAGAGAACCCACACTCCAGAGAATTGACGGCATTGAACTTTTCAAAAATTACCAGTACTAATAACAGAGAAAATAGACGGTGACCTAGCCACGACCACATGCAGCAAGCCAGTACGCGGCATGACTATGCAAATTCAGCTAATTTCTAGATTTTTACTTTTCTTCCTTGTGGTGACGCCAGAATTTTGAATTTTGAATCACATATTTGTCATTTGCATCACTCAAATTATTTTAAGGCATCATTACGAGTATGGGTGCAATTTGGACCCTCGCACAATCGCAAATCCAGTGTAAAAATCGGCAACGCTACAAATTTGGACAGAATCAGCATCGCATGTTTACATAGTGCGTCCACTGATGAACCAATCGTCTGCGAGCGACTGCTCTGGCCGTTGCTAAACCCAGAGCAGTCCAGCAAATCGTTGGAAGCTCGCGACATCGATCGGTCAAACCCCACATACAAGCAGAGCATACATTACAACTAGATCAGATCAGGGCAATCAAAGCAAATACGCAGTAGGGAACCACAGATCGAGCAGATCAGAGCGGAATGCGGCATGGGGAGGCCCCAGATCTCACCTGTTGCTCAGATCCTCGGCCTCGTGCTCGCTCACCGGCGCGCCGAACATGGCCGGCGTGATCCCCCCAGCCGGCTGCACAAACAAGCACAGCAGCAGTGAAGCCCGAGGTCAGTCGCATCGCACAGGGGACAGCAGAACGGCTCTGTGCATAGGCAGTAACACGGCGAGGCGGAGCCCCGGGCGCACGCTGCTTACCTTGAGGCTGGGGCGGGACGGGGCGGCCGGCGAGGCGGCGGAGGCGTCGGCGCCCGTCGCCGACCACGTGAGCAGGTCGGCCGTCGAGGTGTGCGGGCTCCGCACCGGCGTCGCCCTCTCCATTGCTCCCGAGCGGTGCTGCCTCCCGTGCTCTATCGCCTCTTCTCGCTCGCTCGGGTAAGCCGGGGTTGGGTCCTCGCGGTGCTGCTGCGTGGCGTGGGTACGACGGTACTAGTAGTAGGAGTAACACCCATCCATTTCCCGTCCGCGTCACGGAACAGTCACATCGCCGTCGCTGACATGTGGGCCATGAAATCTACGGAGCCACTTGTCGGTGGGTTGTGGGTCAGAGTAGAACGGGAGACTGGGGGAGCAGGAGATCCGGGGATCTGTGTGCCGCACGGTTGTGAGCCTGGTTGGGTACGTGCTGGACGGTGGGTTGTTGAGCGCTGGGAGGTGACCGGTGTGCCGGTGTAGTGGATCCTCTGCCTTGGCGAGGGCCGGTGGGCACGTGCCTTGCCATTTCGCCCCACTCACCGTCCCACCGTGCAAAGTTACGCTCATCCACCGAGACTCCGAGAGCAGAGTGACCAGGTGAAAACGAGAGGTGATTTTTTTTTTTTGGCGGGGGAAAACGAGAGGTGATTGACGCTCGCTCAAGCAAAGCCACGACGCTGATGCTAACCAGGGCCTCACGGCTAACCAGGACGCGACTGAGAATAAAGGCTTATTCGGCGCGGGATATACAGAAATACTCTCTTTGTCTCATAATATAAGAGCATTTTTCACATTAGTGTAGTGTCAAAAACGCTATTATATTATAGGACGGAGGGAGTAGAAAGGAAAATATGCAAGAGCAAAAAATAAGAACGAAGGAGTAAGATAGATGATTGGAAAGCATAATTTTTAACCTGCAAACCGTAGAACAACTGTTCTAAGGTAGTTTTCATGTAATTGTAAACAGTATTTTACAAGGTGAGAGGAATACAAAAAAAGAATAAAAGAATCAAAACTAAAATAAAGGTTAACCAATGCCTGCTCTAGGAAAGGAAAACATGCTTATAATCATAAGTATTGATCATCCATTGGTGAAAAGAGTTTGCAGGCTTATCTTTTATTTTGAATTGAAGCAGCTGGATGACTGCTTTGAGGAAGTATCTCCAAGCCTGAATGGTTGGTTGTATGGCTCTAAAAACCTGCACATTCCTTTGAATCCAAATATTCCAGCATCCTACTATGACAATTTCCATGCTGAAAGATTTTGGCAAATGATGAGCAGCTAGCATTGTGTGTTCATAATTAGATGTTCCCCTCTTTTTATAGGGAATCAATAATGCCAATATTCTTGTGCAAGATCGCAGTCCCATAATAGATGCATGGTAGTTTTCTTAGTATTTTTATTGCAGTTTGGGCAGAAGTGATGTCCAGATGCATACCTTTTCTTTGCAGTAAAGTAAAGATCTAGTGTTAATTCCGCACTGAGTTTTTTCAAGGGATGCGTCAAAGGTTGACGCATCAGGATCATAGATAGAATAGGTGGCCAAAAGAGAAGGCCATTGTTGCTAGTACAACCAACCCTACAGCTGCTAGAGCTCTAAAGAATCCACATGCGGATTACTCGCTCTCGTCCCACCTATCTACCATACAAATGACTGAGCCATGTTCACGTAGTAGGCCAGCCGCCCTCCAATCCTGTGCCTCTAACTCAATCTTAACAAGCACGCCGTTCACCGATGGCGATGCTCCATTGAAGACAATGTCGTTTCGGTGCTTCCACAATATCCATAGCATCAGTGTTATCATCGTCCACGCCTCCTTCCGGGATTGCTTTTGAGGATTGAGTGTTGTCCACCATTCAACTAGCTTTGAATCAGCGGATGGCGTCCACTCCGGTCTACCCCAAGTGTTCATGATCTTGGCCCATACCAGTCGTGCTAGAACGCATCCGAGAAGCAAGTGATTCAATGTCTCCGGCAGTTGATCACAGAAAGGGCATGCCGACGGGTGCGGCAGCTGCCGTCGCTGAAGCCTATCTACCGTCCAGCATCTCTTTCTTGCCGCGAGCCACGTGAAAAACTTGCATGTGGAGGGAGGGGGATATCTCCATATCTGCACCGCTCCCGCGTTCTCTGTTCTTCCCGCAAAGTGGGCATGATATGCCGATTGCGCTGAGAATTGCCCTGTGCTCTCCCAAGTCCAAGCTATGTCATCATCAATGCCCTGCTGCAGGTCCACATGCTGAGTTATGTCCACCAGCGCAATGAACTCGAGAAGGGCTTGTGCGCCCATGTCCGGGGACACATCTTGCCACCATCCGACTGAGAGGGCCTGCTTGACTGTGAGTAACCAACTAGAAGATCTTGTGTCTAAATCTGCTAGAGTTTTTTCTCTCTCTCTCTCTCTCTCACACACACACATCAGGTGTTTGTACATGAGCATGGAGGAGTATTTGTCTGATTTACCCTTGCAAATCCATTTGCCTTCCCTAGTTTTGTCTAGGTCAAGGATGATACTGTTGGGAATCGTTGCATGGAAAACAAAAAAATTATACACACACGCAATGATCTATCCATGGAGATGCATAGCAACAAGGGGGGAGTGTATCTACGTATCCTCATAGACCGTAAGCGGAAGCATTTGACAATAAAGTTGATGTAGTCGAATTTCTTCGCGCTTCAACTGATCAAGTACCGAACGCACGGCACCTCCACGTTCTGCACACGTTCAACTCGATGACGTCCCCCGCCTTCTTGATCTAGCAAGACGTCGAGGTAGTAGATGAGTTCCGTCGGCACGACGGCCTGTTGACGGTGATGGTGAAGTGATTTTCGTAGGGCTTCGCCTGCCTAAGCACTACAAAAATATGACCGGGGGTGTAAACGGTGGAGGGGGGGCGCCACACACGGCTAACAATTGTCTGGGGCGTGCTAGGCGCCCCCCTCCCACATATATATAGGTGGGAGGGGGAGGGAAGAGGCCAAGGGGCGCCCCAAGTAGGATCGAATCCTACTTCGGCTCCTCCCAAGCCGCGCGCCCCTTGCCATATTTGTCGGAGGGGGAAGGAAAGAGGGGGGAGGGAAGGAAGGAGGAATCCTATTCCACTCTTTCCTTTTCCTTTCCCCTCTTTCCTTCTCCTCTTAGGGCCGGCCCATATGGGGCGGCGCACCAGCCCCTTGTGGCTGGTGTGTTTCCCCTCTTGGCCCATAAGGCCCATATCTTTTTCCGGGGGTGCCCGAAACCCCTTCCGTTGACCCGATAAGTACCCGGTACCCCCCAAAACACTTTCGGTGTCCGAATACCATCGTCCTATATATCAATCTTTACCTCTCAGCCATTTTGAGACTCCTCGTCGTGTTCGTGATCTCATCCAGGACTTCGAACAACATTCGGTCACCAAATCACATAACTCATATAATATTATATCGTCATCGAACGTTAAGCGTGCGGACCCTATGGGTTCGAGAACTATGTAGACATGACTGAGACACCTCTTCGGTTAATAACCAATAGCGGAACCTGGATGCCCATATTGGATCCTACATATTCTATGAAGATCTTTATCGGTCGAACCGTTATGACAACATATGTAATTCCCTTTGTCCATCGGTATGTTACTTGCCCGAGATTTGGTCGTCGATATCTTCATACCTAGTTCAAGCTCGTTACCGGCAAGTCTCTTTACTCGTTCCGTAATACATCACCTCGTGACTAACTCCTTTGTTGTTTGCTTGCAAGCTTATGATGTGTATTACCGAGAGGGCCCAGAGATACCTCTCCGATACTCAGAGTGACAAATCCTAATCTCGATCAATGCCAACTCAACAAACACCTTCGGAGATACCTGTAGAGCATATTTATGATCACCCAGTTACGTTGTGACGTTTGATGGCACACAAGGTATTCCTAGGGTATCCGGGAGTTTCATAATCTCATAGTCGAAGGAATAAGTATTTGACATGAAGAAAGCAGTAGCAATAAATTGAATGATCATTATGCTAAGCTAACGGATGGGTCGTGTCCATCACATCATTCTCCTAATGATGTGATCCCGTTATCAAATGACAACTATCAATGGTAAGGAAATCTTAACCAACTTTGATCAACGAGCTAGTCTAGTAGAGGCTCACTAGGGACACAATGTTTGTTTATGTATTCACACATGTATTAAGGTTTCCAATCAATACAATTCTAGCATGAATAATAAACCTTTATCATGAATAAGGAAATATAAAATAACAACTTTATTATTGCCTCTATGGCATATTTCCTCTAGTCTCCCACTTGCACTAGAGTCAATAATCTAGATCACATCGCCATGTGATTAACACCCAGAGTTCACATCACCATGTGAGCAATACCCAAAGAGTTTACTAGAGTCAAATAATCTATTTCACATCGCCATGTGATTAATACGCAAAGAGTATTAAGGTGTGATCATGTTTTTCTTGTGAGAGAGGTTTAGTCAACGGGTCTGTCACATTCAGATCCATTTGTATTTTGCAAATTTCTATGTCTACAATGCTCTGCATGGAGCTACTCTAGCTAATTGCTCCCACTTTCAATACGCATCCAGATTGATACTCAGAGTTATCTGGATTAGTTTCAAAGCTTGCGTCGGCATAACCCTTTACGACGAACTCTTTATCACCTCCATAACTAAGAAACATTTCCTTATTACTTTAAGGTTAATTTTGCCTGATGTCCAATGATCCACTCCTGGATCACTCTTGTACCCCCTTGGCAGACACGTGGCAAGGCACACATTAGGTCTGGTACACAACATGACATGCTTTATAGAACCTATGGCTAAGGCATAGGGAATGACTTTCATTCTCTCTCTATTTTTATGTCATGGTCAGGCTTTGAGTCTTACTCAACTTCATACCTTACAACTCAGGCAAGAACTCCTTCTTTGACTGATCCAGTTTGAGCTTCTTCAAAACTTAATCAAGGTATGTGTTATGTGAAAGTCCTATTAAGCGTCTTGATCTATCTCTATAGATCTTGATGCCCAATATGTAAGCAGCTTCACCGAGGTATTTCTTTGACAAAAAACTCCTTTCAAACACCCTTTATGCTTTCGAGAAAATTCTACATCATTTCCGATCAACAATATGTCATCCACATATACTTATCAGAGATGTTGTAGTGCTCCCACTCGCTTTCTTGTAAATACAGGTTTCAGTGTAAGTCCGTATAAAACCATATGCTTTGATCTCCTCACCAAAGTGTATATTCCAACTCCGAGATGCTTGCACCAATCCATAGATGGATCGCTGGAGCTTGCTGATGCGGCTTGAAGCTATGCCGGTATTCCCCAAAAGAGGAAGGGATAATGCAGCACAGCGACGGTAGGTATTTCCCTCAATGATGAGACCAAGGTTATAGAACCAGTAGGAGAATCAAGCAACAACACGTAAGCGGTGCCTGCACACAAATAACAACAACTCGCAATCCGACGTATTAAAGGGGTTGTCAATCCCTTTCGGGTAACGGTGCCAGAAATTGGCAAAACGGACGTGAATAATTGTAGTAGATTGATAGATCGAACGCCAAATAAAATAATAAGAATAAATTGCAGCAAGGTATTTTTGTATTTTTGGTTTAATAGATTTGAAAATAAAAGGCAAATAAAATAGATTGTGAAGGAAAATATATTAAAGAAGAGAACCGGGGGCCGTAGGTTTCACTAGTGGCTTCTCTCGAGAAAAATAGCAAACGTTGGGTAAACAAATTACTGTTGGGCAATTGATAGAACTTCAAATAATCATGATGATATCCGGGCAATGATCATTATATAGGCATCACGTCCAAGATTAGTAGACCGACTCCTGCCTACATCTACTACTATTACTCCACACATCGACCACTATCCAGCATGCATCTAGTGTATTAAGTTCATGGGGAAACAGAGTAATGCAATAAGAACGATGACATGATGTAGACAAGATCTATCTATGTAGAGATGGACCCCATTGTTTTATCCTTAGTAGCAACGATACATATGTGTCGGTTCCCCTTCTGTCACTGGGATCAAGCACCGTAAGATCGAACCCACTACAAAGCACCTCTTCCCATTACAAGATAAATAGATCAAGTTGGCCAAACAAAACCCAAATATCAGAGAAGAAATACGAGGCTATAATAAATCATGCATATAAGAGATCAAAGAAGATTCAAATAACTTTCATGGATAAAAAGATAGATCTGATCATAAACTCAAAGTTCATCCGAACCCAACAAACACACCGCAAGAAGAGTTACATCATAAGGATCTCCAAGAGACCATTGTATTGCACTACAAAAAAAATACACTTCCGTGATGATACGTGTTTGTCATAGTAGGTCGCTTTTTTTGTCATGCATGTACATCCATGACAAATTTATGACAGAATCAAGATAGTCATACATGTGCTGTCGTAGAAGTGTTCCATGATAATACCAAAATTATCATCACGGAAGTGTCCCCTTCCATGACGATAAATCGCGCATCAGAAAAGTGCTTTCGTCAAGGGTGACCGACACGTGGCATCCACCATAACGGAACGCCCTTAAGCTATCGGGTCGGGTTTTGGATCCGATAACCCGTTAACAGCCCCGACCAATGGGGATTTTCCACGTGTAAAATCATCATTGGCTAGAGGAAACACGTGTCAGCTCATCGCCGGGACAGATGTCATCCACTCACTGGACAGAAGGCGCCTATGATACATCGACACGTGGCACGGCCCAACAAATTTAAATGGGCCGGCCCAACTAAAGGCCCACAAGATTTTGCGGACCATAATGGGCCGGCCCAGCTAAAGGCCCACGAGATTTTGTGGACCATAATGGGCTGGCCCAGCTAAAGGCCCATAAGATTTTGCGGGCCATAATGGGCCGGCCCAGGTAAAGGCCCACAAGATTTTTGTGTGCCATAATGGGCCGGCCCAGGTAAAGGCCCACGAGATTCTCGCGGGTCATAATGGGTCGGCCCAGCTAAAGGCCCACGAGATTTCGCCGACATTAATGGGCCGGCCCAGCTATAGGCCCACAAGATTTTGAGGACCCTAGTAGGCCAACCCATTAACTGGCTGCCATGTTTTGGGCCAAATGTCGGCCCATATTTGATCTGGTCCATTAATGGTCTGCCACGCTCCGGGCCTAATAGTGGCCCATATGAGATCCGTCCCGTTAAAAGCCTATCACGTTCTGGGCCAAATTACGATCCAGATCAGGTCCGGCCCTTTAAGAGGCTTTGGGCTCAATTATGGCCCATATCAGATTCGGCCCGTCAACTGGACACTATGCTTTTGGGCCCACTTGCTAAAGGCCCACTTAGTAATTTGGCCTGATATTAGTTTTGGCCTGTTAAGGGCCCGTTTAACATTTCAGCCCTATATTAATTTCGGCATGTTAAAAGCCCGTCATATAGTTGGGCCTAACTACGGCCCGGTTTGCATCCGGCCTGCTCGCAGCCGATATCTGATTGGGCCAAACAAGGACCCAGACTATTTTGGCCTGTTAAAAGCCCATGATTTGATTCGCACAATCATGGTCGGGGTTCATTTCGGGCTGCTGCATAACTAGTAGGAATTAAGAACAAACCTACTCTATACAATAAATAAATTACGGCATAGTAACTAAGAATAAACCTACACTACACAATAAAGGATTTAAGGTATATTACATCCACTGGGCATCAAAGTTCGCCACCAGTGATCATAAAGTGCAACGAAGAAGCAGATTACAAAAACTGGGCACCATTGCAGCGTAACAAAAATAATACTAAACCGAGACCACTTCCAAGACAGTTCAAGAAATGTTAGCCTTGCGGGGGAACTGCTGCGCAAGCTGCTGAGCAAGGCTGTGAGACCGGCCTAGCATGTCGGTCATAGCTTCCAGGTGTAGCTGTTTAGCGATGAGGTTCTCATTGGTGTTCTCCGCAATCTTTCTTAGAGATAGGACTTCAAGTCAAAGTTGAGTTGCAGAATGCCTTTCTGCTAGAACTTGGGACTGAAGAAGTCGAACTGATTCAGACAACGAATTCTGTGAGCTTGTGTGACTGTTAGTCTCAAGTAACTTGAACACTACATCAAGACAAGACTTTGGGGTTGTCTCGCTATCTTCAAGATGTTTTGCCTTCTTTGCTGTAATATATGTTGGGTTTGTCTCACAGCCTTCAGCAGACTTGTGCATGCCATCAGGCATATCATCCTAAAACAAAGCAGAGAGATGACAGGTTTTGCATGTGTATAAACAAAGATGATAACTGTTCTGTCAATTCTATCCAATTTCAAATTAGAAAATAAAGAGTATGTTCAAAATATCAATAGCATAATTTGGCATTGTTCATAATGCGGGGAGCTTCACCACACTACTGGATTACCATGTCAACATAACAAGCATAGATGAAGGGCAAAGAAAATCATTGTATCTATTTTGGATAATGTGCATGGCATGTTGTTCATATCATCAGCCACATCAGTAAGATAAAACAGGAGATGACAAGGTGCAAACGTGGGCTTCTTCACCACACACTGGATCATAGATCCACAAAAACAAGCATACATATAGGGAGTATTAAGTAATGTGCATGGTATGAATAAGGAATTTGGTTTTACAAGTAAAACTTAGAACTTACGGTTCTTACGAACATGCATTTTGGTAGAAACAGCAAACTAAACAGCAGTAAACGATAGGGAGTATGAGCAAATTAAACATCATTTGAGGATAAAGGCTTTAGAAGGACTGACTTACATTAATAGTTAACACCGGCTTTATAATGCCCTTCTCCATGGCAAGGGAAGGATAACTCAAGAATTCCAGCACAGAATCTTCTTCATAAGCATCGCATGTACTCTACATTTTGTAGAGAGTAATTATAGATATGATAATACTGGAAGGGATAGAGGATAATGAAGATAAGATGCAAATTGATGCTACATAATCAACTACCAATCCCTGGAAGTACAAGAGTTACAGGACAAAATGTACTGACAAGAGCAATGGGCTACACTTCTGCACTGGCATTGTCTGTGTATTCTACTTGTTGGTAAGATTAAATATAGATTTGATCTTTTTTAGTAAATGGTGGGCGAGGGAGATAAGATGCAGAATGCTACAAAATGAACCAATCCCTCTTCCCATAATACAAGAGTGTTTTGAACACTAGTGTACTATACAAAACGTTCTTATATTATGGGACGGAGGGAGTAGCTGTTAATGTAAGTACAGTGATAGACCACGTTCAGTCCGTACAAGAGGACTACAGAGCTAAACCTCTTCAAAAGCATTGGGTTGATTCTAAATTTATGTAAGAGTCCATACGGATCTTATAATGTCCACCAAATGGACGATTACGAGGCTAACATGTGCAGTGATGCTACATAATCAAACATCTATGAAAGTAAGTATGGTCATACAGGGTAAGAGGTACTCACAAGAGCAATGCAGTGTGCAGTATAGTTGTGAGATTCTGTGGTCCCTTGAGAACGAATGTTCTTCTGCTAACAATTTTCATACAAGTGAGACATTAAGGAAAATGCAGAAATGTAGTTCAAATTGTGATGTGATATCATAGACAGTACCTTACGCTACAGCCGAGACCAATGTATAACAAGATTATTCCATTCACCATCGGATAAATGTAGCACCGGAGACTTTACAGAAATTTCGTTCAGAGGCTTGCCATCGAAGTGTGCTTGCCTCGCGTAGGAACGATACTTCATCAACGAGTGCTTGAAAAAGCGCAACCAACCCTTGCTCGTCATCACAATCTAGTTTGCGCCCTCGCCTATTTAAAAGAATGAAATCTTGTGTCGTTTGTCAGCAGAAACATATGCAGTAATGACCATGAATAACATTAGTACATTACTTACGCGTAAGTTGCGGAGGAAGACTAGAAATTGTTCTGTGTCTGCAGTATAATCTTTCCATGAAGGAAAGATGCGCACAAAGTTCCTGACAACAACATAAGCTTCATCTTCTAAACTGGGAAGAAATGGAACAAGGGTCCTATTTGCTGCAATTGGGTCTCTCTCTGGTTCGAAAAGGGATTTGGCAACTGGATTTGGTGTACTCTTTGCTGGAATGGGGGTTTTGCGTCGTACAATTGGTGCTATGTTAAATGGCATAATCATACTGTTTGCTGCAGTTGGAGTCTGCTGAGTTGGTGCATCAGAAATGACCAGTGTAGTAGGGCTAGAGTCTGCTAGAGTTGGGGTATTTTTTGGGTCAGGTGATATTGCAACTACACCTAATGGGCTATTTGATTTATCAGGTGCCACTACCTTTTCCAAATACTTGGCGTGTGCTCCTCCACGATCAGCAATCGCCCGATTCCTTTTGAACGTATGATACACAAGAACAGCATTTGAATGGATAAATATGGTATGATGACAAATGGAATATGTACTGAAAATGGATAGGCAGGGCGTATTCACATACATGATGTGTAAACTAAGCTAATGGCAGTTCAACAAAGTAGAAGCAATGCAAAGCATCAGTTGCAAGATATGTGCGAGCAATGTAACCTTGGAAAGTTAGAGCAAGTACCTTGATGGGTGAATAAGATAGGGCATCTCCCTCTGACTCCTCCACTAGGGAGCTACATTGACTTAGGTCTCCCTCTAGCTCAGAATCACTGTTAGGATCATATTCTGAGCATGAATCTGTAGGTGGAGAGTGTCTGCATTGCATTGCATCCAGACTTGATTTCAGTCCCTTAATGCCAAGTTTGACGGCCATGGCATTGGTCTGCTTTATTCTTTTCATGTGCGCAAGCTCATAATCATTATGATGCTGTTCAGAATTTGAGATTCATGAAAACATAAAAAGTAGTCAGATTATCTATGGAATGCATTGCGGTTTCAACTCGGAGAGTGTCTCCCTATAAACCCCTGCATATGCAAAGTTCACCTCCCCAACCGTGCTGACCAGACCACACACAGAGATACACACCCGAGCGGCGAACATGCATTTTCGAAACTAATTTAGGAACATTTAGCTGACCAATTAAACAACTCTGTTTTAATAATATCAGATTCGTATTTGAACAACTAAGCTTGTTTAGCTTGATGGGTGGAGCAGTGTTATTATGACACGAAGCATGTATTCTAATCGTATAGTGATCATAAAAGGGGGAAACTCTAAGCATATATTTTTTAGCAAAAGAGGGTTTCCCCTCTGATTTCTATTAAAGAAACCACCACGGAACCAACATGATCAATTAAACCCTAAGCATGATCAATTAAACTGTATTATGGCTGTGCCATGGCAGATTTGAAGCTGCAAACCGGAGAAATGATATTTAGCATCCATTGTTTGCTTCAAACTAAGAACTAAATTCTAAGAGCTGAAAAGAAAGTAGAGTAACCAAGTTAAGATCTATTTTCTGGTTGAGATTAAAAAGTTGAGGAGATATGAAGTACCACCTCTCTTGCGGCACCATGTAGGCATCGGGGGTGCGATGGCTGTCACTGGCCTTGAAGCAGATCTGCGACGGTAGATGGGTGCATCGGGGGATAAGTCCCGTTGCGGTGGAAGAGAAGGTCGTGTGAGCGGCCCCGGCAAAGAGGACGACGGCGCCGATGAAGCGAGAGGACGCGATGCAAGGCCATTGGTCCGTCGTCGTGGATGAGAAACGTCCATCTCTAGCAGTGGACGACGCGGTCTTGGTAGGCGCTCCGGCATGGTGGAGGACGGTAGCGATGGATGTGGTGGAGGACGGCGGCGATGGATGGGGTGGCGGACGGAGGCTGGTGTGGGAATGGGGTGTTCTAGCGCGGACGGTGTATGAATGGAAAAATGGAGGGAGAGGTACGGGGAACCATGTTTTTGGGACGCGCCTGTCTGAAATATAGGAAAGTTACGAACTTATCCCCCGTTTCAAATTTGGACGTCTCGTCGGTTGGGGATACGACGGTAATCTCACATCTCCCAAATATTTGCCGGTAACTATTTCGGGAGAGGAGAGGGTGTTTTGCCGCCCACGGTTGGCGCCCACGGTGTATGAACGGGGCTGACAGGTAGGGCGGTTGTGTCACATCTGATGGAAGTTACACATCTGCCCCTATTTAAAATATTAGCCTACATCTATTTCGGACGATGAGAGGGTGTTTTGCCGCCCACCGTGTATGAATGGGGAATGGAGGGAGAAACAGAGGTCTTTCGGACGAGCCTGAATCAAATGAGTTTTGCCGCCCATGTTTGACGCCCACCGTGTCGGAATGGGCTCAGAGGCGGTCGTGTCACGTCTAATTGAAGTTATTAACCTACCCCTATTTAGAGCCAGTGGAAATCGGGCCGATGGATTGTCCGTGTAATGGGTAGACAGTAATTTCCATCTCCCAAACACTTGGCTTCGGGCAGCCGATGTGGGAGTGGACATTTTGCTGTTTCTTTCGAATTTTGGGACAATAAGCATCCACGTTTACCCTGACAACTAAATTCGAATCCATTTTGTATTCCTATATGAATCTTTATAAATCATTCTATGTGTTTTTATATATCTTCAAAAGGACGACAAAGATGTATTCCACTGTCATATATGAATATGGTTTACAAATGCCGATACTCAAATTCAGAAATTAGAATCCAGTTTAAGGTGAATTCGAATATTTGGAACACTTCATGTCCAACTCAAATGTCACACACAGCATAATGTGTACTCCCATTTAGATATGTACACAAGCGATGTATCAAGATTCGAATACCGAGTCAATCAACCAAGAATGTACGGAACTAACAGACATATAAACACTTATAGAGCATATGGATCAATAATATCAACTAACATACATAAGCTAGGCCGTTGTACTTTTTTTGGCTACAACAGCATCCTTTTTTAGCCAGCATCTTGGCCCTTTCCGATGCGTGCCACTTATGGTCCATCTATACTACTATTGCTGAATGCACATTCAGTCCGATTGGCATATTTGTAGGTCTGGCACAACAATCCAAATGAAATGTCTCCGAGTCTTATCAATTAATACAGACTTGTGCTCAAATAAAATTACAAACAAAAAAACAAAAAAAACAATTATTACATGATCTCTAAAACAAATGGTTTGATTGATTACATGAACAGACAACACAAAGGTTATTCAACTATGGAAAGAACATTTCACCTATGATTTACCAAGTAGGAATTTAATTTCCTTTTTTCTTTCAGGACCTTAACAATCTGGTCAGTCTTAGCTTGCTTCCTTTTGAAATCCACCAAATATTTAATGGTTGTCTTGAGTATTACTTGTGATTGTGTTGTTTGCTTCCTCAACATGTCAACTTTATCTCTAAGTGCAGAAGCAGAATCTCTTTCTACCACTAGTTTAGCCTCTAGAGCATCAGCAGTTGGCAATTCATAATGCACGATTGGGCCGGTGCCACTGTTGTGGGTGATGCAACGTCCATGGGGACCTCGCTCTTTGATCTTGGGCTAACTTGTTTTGCCATTAAAGTCCCAATTGGATTCAGAAAAGTTGAAGTTAGCAAAACATCTCAACTGGGAGTTATAACAGCAAACCAGTTAAACAAACAAGGAATTAAAGAGTTTCAATTGGATGCTGAAAAGTAGTTATTAACATCATTGTAACCCGTTGTTGCAGCAGCAAAGCAATTAAACAAACAAGTAGATATTTAAGTTAAGGCAAACAGGTAATTCTTAACAGTAAGTATCAAACACATAGATAGGCGCAGTCTACAATATGATTAACAGGTTGTGCCATTATGTAATTAGTAGCAAACTAAATTAAGCCAAGCAACGTAATTGAACAATTTTGCAATAAGTAGCTAACTAAAATTCCGAGAAGTAGGTAACTGAACTTACGCTAGTTCTTTGTACATGCACACTGCAACTTCTTTTTCTCTTACAAGGTTGTACGAAGGAGTCCATGGCATCAATTGCTTGGATACGCAGTCCCAATACTTTCTTCTTCCCACACTACATGGGTAAGTCGAATGGTTAATCTGGTAAGATGGTGTGTCCTTGATATGTTATATGAGGACGTGTAGTCAGACTAGTTGTAGCCAAACACATCACACTGGCTTTTACTGTATATTTCATGCGATTACTTTTGGCATATCAAGATCTAAGCAATCTACAATAGGATAAAAAGACCGACATCCTTCACATTATTGGCGAACTCAGTTCATAGAAACAAGCAATTCAACCATTCTGTGGGTAAATCAAAAGCGGCACTGGAATATTTTTCACTATCCAATCATACACGCAAAAGGGGCGACGCCATCATAAGGGCTGGTATGGGCGGCCGCTTCAGGTGGCTGGAAAGTGTGCACCTAGTTTGAGTTGTCTAGGTTGGCCCATGCTAGTTTTTTTCGTCCCAACGCACGAGCAGACAATGTAAAAAATGAAGAAAAATGTTTCAATTTGGATGGGCCAATAACATAAGTGCAAGGCAGGCCCTATAGCAGGCTCGCGGCCCAAACGAGCACCTCCCATATCGATCGATAGCAGGAAAAATCCCAATTCATTCGCTCCAGCCTCCAGTCTGGTTCGCTCCTAACCTACCCGCTGCTGGACAGACCGACACAGCACTTCCTC
This sequence comes from Triticum dicoccoides, assembly GCF_002162155.2. Lineage (NCBI taxonomy): Eukaryota > Viridiplantae > Streptophyta > Magnoliopsida > Poales > Poaceae > Triticum > Triticum dicoccoides. The sequence goes on from NC_041382.1 coordinate 557,057,704, forward strand.
GCGCCCTCGTTGGAGGGCGGTCGCCGGGCTTCAAGCGAACGGAAGGACAAGAAGATGAAGATCCAACCCTGTGTGTAGCCTGCGTGGAAGGCAGCGGCGGTAGCACGGGCATGGCATCGAGCTTGCGCAAACGGACAGTCGCAGCTTGCAAGAGTAGCATGCGCAACGAGTAGGTACATCACATCCTTGATTATATCTAATTCAACTCTTCAATTTCTGGCCAATAATTAAACCTGACGGTGTTGTAAAACTTCTTGTATGTATGGAATCTATGAGAAAATGAAACCAATTTCTACTTATTTTATAACTCCCCCAATCAATACTGAACTGACTGAATTTGATGTATCTAATCAAGTTTCCGGTGCAAACATACAAGCTCATGTTGTTCTCGAGCCTGAAATGTCTAATGAACAGACTGCTAATGAAGGATTTGATGCAAACATCTTACATGCTCCTGGTGATGAACATATAGTGTCTAATGAGGGATCTAATGCAAGCATTTTGCAAGCTCATTGAAGGATTTAGTGTCTAATGATGATCTACTATGTTGAGAGAGACAGAGATTTGCAGGCATTGATGACAAGCAAATTATAGTGCATTTTCATAGCTTGAGGAAACGTCGAGGCCATCTACCAGAAAGTCCCCGTATTATGACAACATAGCATAAATACTTTTCTAATCTGTTGTTTGAGACCATTGGCATACTTGTGCAGGATAGATATATTGATATGCAGTTTGCGCACTGGTTATATGTGCAATTACACTTCGATATTTTTAGCCAGAGAACAAATAATTCAAGCAGGTACAGACCATGTTTGTAGTCCTTGTACACCATGTTGCATTTTGTGTTTTTTGGTGCTTGCATCATTTAGTGTTTATAATCTGAACTACTTTGGATCATTAGCTGGTTTTCAAAGTGCATGTAGCTTCACATTTCTCAAGTTATGTTGATTTCCGGAGTGCAAGTGCCTTCGTATTTTTTAAGTTAAATGTTCTCCCCTAGTAACTTGAATTCGTGGATCAGCCACTGCACACAAATCATACACGAATGCCAGTACGAATTAAATGAAATACAGGGACTTACGCTAGCTCGTTGTACAGGCTCACTGCAGCTCTGCTTGCGCTTGGGATGTTCCATGTACAAGTCCATGTTACCACTTGCTTGGATGTGCAGGCCTTGTGCTCCCTGCATCCCCCTCTGCATTTTTGACACGGCGAATGGTTGATCAAATAAGAGGAATCGACCTTGATGTTGTACCGGAGGACAGATACTTACAAGGTTATACAGGAGTGCAGGATGTGTACCAGATCCTGTAGCGCCGTCATGCTTCGCTAAAATATGGATTTGCTTGTTTCAGATGATATCTCCAGAAGAAATAAGAGTTAAGGTCAGAGTTGCATAGGCGTGTAAGCTAAGAGAGCAGTGAAAGGATATCCAAACATCGTCGGAACAGTTCACAAGGGAGTGATGTGTGGATACCTAGTTCGGGCCGGCGTTTGGGCATGCTCGCCTAGCTAGAGTGCGGGTCACTTCAGAGCCATTGAGGGTGATGCACTGGCGTTGGCTGGCCGCGCACGGATGCAGATCTTGAGTGGCAGCGGAGCGCTACGATGCGGTGGACGAGACCGTTGGTGAAGCCCCAACGGCCTCGGGGGGCGGAGGTGCGACGATGTGCTCGGTGAAGTAGCCCCGGTGAGCTGGGAGACGGCGTCGGTGAAGCGCACCTGAAGCGGTGGAACTCGGTGTCTGTGAGGCATGTCGGTTGCGGCGGCCGATGTTGTCGGTGGACCACCCAGTGCGGTGGACGAGGGCGTAGATGAGGTAGCTCCGGTGCGGTCGTGAAGCGCTACTGTCGTCTTTGTTGTTGTCGTCCGGCACAGAGGTGGGGAACGGTGGGGAAAGAGACGAGACGAGGGGCGATTCGAGGGTTGGCGGAGAATTAGGGATTTGAGCAATCTGAGCACGGAAGGGGACGGTGGAGAAGAGAGATTTTGCAGGGATGGAATTGGGGCCGCCAGATATTTCAATCCGAAACGTGGAAGCGCGAACTTATATTGTCGTCATCCTTTTTGGGGAGGGGAGGGGGTGGGTGGCTGGGTGCTACGCGTCCGTCCAACACACGTGACCACCCTGACAGGACTATGCTTCGGTGCCTTAAGGCACCTGCCTTTGTGTCCATGACATATGGGCGCAACAGGTGGCTGGCCCACATGCCAGTGACCCAAAGGAAGTTGCCTTTAAGGCACCGAAGCAGCGTCCACCTCGACACGACCCTAGTTTGCCTGGTGCGCCTACATTTGAGAATGCAAACGAATCTTCTTTCATTTGCAAACAAATCTGTATGCATTACCATGCCCGTGTTTTCCTTGCAATAATTAGTCATTCGAAACGAGATACTCCATCCGTTCACTTTTGTAAGTCGTTTCAGACAACTTAAAATGAACTGTTTTGCACATTGTCTGAAATGTCTTCAAGGTCTTGTAAAAGTGAACAGAGGGAGTACTATAAATTAATTAATGAGGAGTTATTTGAAAAAAATCGAAACGGTACCCATGCTAACGTGGATTAGAGTGTGTGTCACATAATTAGTTATTTGAATTAGAGTGTGTGTGTCACGTAGTTAGTTATTTGAATTAGAGTGTGTGTCACGTAGCGATCTCCAATTCTAACGTGGATTTCACATTTCACTATATCCACGCTACTTTTTTAATACAAATTCATATGTATATGATGAACACCATGGTAGTGACAAAACTTTTGGATGGATTCAAACATATGACCTACAAAATAGCACAACAAACCGAGTCAATGTCAACTTTTCGAAACTTAGTATGGCACGAATTCGAAATAATTACCCGTATGCCTGGTCCTCGGTTCAAATCTTACAATGTACACCGAATTGAAACATCGATATTAAGTCTCGTACTATGTACATTCAAATGTTGTTTTTAGCCGCCCCCCCTTGCACAAACGCTACATACTTCCTGTATCGGTCAATCTTCCTGTCCTAACCACCTTAGGAAGCTATCGGTTTCCAACACATGTTCATTCTTTCTCTCCATGTTTCGATCTCTAAGTCTCTCAACTACACAACCCCTTTTTCCACTCTGTTACCAAATGTATTTACCTCACACACCCTCCATTGCACCCCATGCCGAGCTCTCTCTCTCTCTCCCCCCTCTCCCTCTCACCCTCTCGCGCTAAATACATGCATTGCCTATCTAGCCCCCCAACCTCTCATGCATGCGCACACACACACGTTGTATATCTAGGTCACTCCCTCGAGACTGTCTCACTCTTTCTTCCGCACGGCGGGCCACACTCGCTCAATCTCGCTCTCTTTATCTGAGTCTCGTTTAACCTCGTTTTCTTTCACACACAAATGATATATCTCCCTGTTCGGGCCTTGATCGACACACTCTATACTCTCTCACGCAGATTGTGTATCTAGGTCAGTCCATCCAAGCCGCCACCACTCTTTCGACCTCATGGTGGGCCACACTCACTCAATCTCTCTCTCTCTCTCTCTCTCTCTCTCTCTCTCTCTCTCTCTCTCTCTCTTCCGTATGTCTCGATTGACCTCGCTCTTTCTCGGACAAAAACGATATATCACATGTTTGAGCCCAATTCGACCTATTCCCATTGTATACTCTCTCACGCACATCGTCTATCTAGGTCACTCTCTCCAACCCGTCTCACTCTTTTGATCGCACGGCGACCCTGTGTGATCGGTTGACCTTGCTTCCTCCCACGCACAAAATATATCTACACGTCTATGACTGGATCATCTCTCAAGCTCTATCTTACAACCCTCACCCTTGCCAAAAAGCTCAATCAGACAATATCTCTCCAGAGCATATATATTTGTTCAATGAATGTCGGACCACACTCACTTTGTCTCTCTATCTATATGTCTCTCTATTGACCTCGCTTTCCCACACCGTATCTTCCACGCATTGAAGCTACTACCTCTCCATCCCTCGCAAAGCCGGAGCTATTTACATTGCGAGGGGCACTCCAACCTTAGATTAATTTGTGTAGGCATTTATTCCGGTCGGTTTAGATTATATTTTCGTAGCATTCGGCGCACAACTACTCCAATCACCATAGCGGGTAATTAAGGTACGGGGAGCACCTAATATGAGCACCGGGGAGCCGTTGGATCGAAGATGCAGTGGCACACACGAGGCCTGGATGTTTTATTTGCAAAAAAACCTTTGGAGAGTTTGGAAATTGCGCATAATTACAAAGACTACTCCCAAGCCATTGGATCTCACTTCCAACGGTGTAAAGACTCGTATCACCATAGTATCTAAGCTGCGGGGTGGATGTGATATTCTATGCCGCTGTCATTTTTGTTCGTAAACTTGCAAAAAACATGTAACTCGTGCCGTTACTTGTCTAACCGCGCAAAGTGTTTGTTCAAAAAAAACCATCCTACACTGAAATATCAGAACAACACACGGGGGTCCCACTTGTCATTAATCACATTTGGACCTAAAACTAACAAATCTGAAAGACGAGATTCGAACTGGCAACCTGGACTACAAAGTGTAAGTCGATAGCCTGAAAAAACGAACGGTTGTTGGCTTTGTCCCATAACTTGATTTTATACAGTACTTGTGTTGAGTAGAGTAGAGGGAGTGCCTCGTCAACACATGCATGACCGTTATCTCTCTTACTGGTGGGTCCCAGGTCTGCGATCTCAATCTCCCTTCTCTCCATTGTCTAACCTTTGCACGGGCACACACGAAGAGCGGCTCTAGCTTGCCATGGTGTTAACTAAAAAAACTTGGAAAATAGAAGAATCGCCTAGAACAAGAGACATTGTGGCTGGTCGAGACGGAGCTAACCACATCTATCCTCCGTGCCACGTTTGCATGATGAAGCTGTGTGGCTAGTGGGGTGTTTTCAACCGACTGGCTGGGTCCCGAGGTCGAACCATAGGTACTACGTCTGATACAGTATATTTTTACACGCACATTTTTCCTCCGTGCCGAGACGTGGCACACCCTACCGCGCGGTTTCGGGGTCCTCCCGGGTGGTGCACGCAATATTCTTCCTGACGTGGGACGCCCTACTGCGCGTTTTCTAGGTCCTCCTTGGTCGTAGCACCGAAGCAAGTAAATGAGTCGTCAAATCATGAAAGACCACCTTTCCCGCCGAGTACATCAGTGAAGCACGGTGGCTAGCTAGTTGGGCTAGTTCGACCAATTAGCTAGGCCGCCGCCACATTTGTTTTTTCACCGCTTTTTTTATCTACTTGTCGGCAGGTAAATTTAAATATCCACCGCGGCGTTGCTCTGGTGTTTGGGTGCGACAGGATTTTTAATTTTTTGATTGACAGGAGCAGGCGCGGCATGATTTTTAATTTTTTGATTGACGGGAGCAGGCGCGACAGCAATTAGTCACGATGACTCCGCCTGTACCCACTGGTCCCTGATGTGAGAAGTCGTCGACTGGTGTTTTACCGTGGTGAAAACCAAAAGATTCCCCGCTCCCTCCGCCTTCCCGTAGATTGCATTGCCTTTCAGCCGTTTCGCCCCCTTTGTTTCCTCTCCCCATTGCTTCTACCTGGTGCCATGGCGGCGCAGCAGATCACGGAGTCCGAGGTGAGGCTCCTGACACAGGAGCTCCATGCCAAGGATGCGGAGCTCAGGGCCAAGGACATGGAGCTCCGTGAGCTCAAGGAGGAGAGGAGTGCCATGCTCCTCCGTTATGTGCGGGAGTTCACGGAGCTTCAAAAGCGGCACACATCCACCACAAAGATGCTTGAGGCGTCGGCGGCGTTGCTGCAGAAAGTGGGATATACGATAGGCCGTCAGGGGAGCCGACTGGAGCGCGAGCGGGCTGATCGTGATGAGGTCCAGGATCGCCTCAGTCACTTGGTGAACCAAGTTGCCACGCACGTGTTGCGGCTGCGCGATGCCTACCGTCGTGCCAGTGTGACGATGCCGGCCGTCGGGCTAAACCCGTTCGACTACCCGGTCGACTTCAATGAGTTGCGGCTTCCTGACCTGGTCTCCTTCTTCACCTATATCTCCGAGGAGCTAAGCCGTCTCCGTGCGATGGTGGGGGCTGAGCTGGACAAGGAGGGGTTGCAGGCTGCCGTCGCCGTTGCCGGGTGAATCCTTTCAGGGCTCCGTCACCGGAATCCATTCGTGCCATTGGAGGCCGTCTTTGACGAGCTGGCTCCCATCGACCGAGATCGGGCTTTGCAGCGGTTGCACCCTGCATCACCAACATCGTGCGCCTCGAGAAGCAGAGGGACTTCGGTGGTGTTTAGGCGCCCTCTGCATGGGCATGTCCATGTCTCGGTGCAACATGATCGTTGGATCAAACTCAGACGATGCAGATCAGTCACTGTAGCACAAAGCGTATGGGTGTGTTTGGTTGCATTCTCATCTTAATATAGTTGTTTCCTCTTCGTGTATTTCTGTCAACCTACTAGTGTGGACTCATGCACCCTTCATGCACTCTACCAAACACCCAAAAGTGGGCCGAGAAGGGAACTTTTGCTCCCATCCCGTGCACCCTTCATACACCCTGCCTAACACTATTCGTGCTTCATATGGTTCATGTTTCGTGGAGTACTGTAGCACTGTACTCTCCGTGCGCTGTGGACCTAGTTCTGTTAACATTGATCTCACCATCCATTCTCGACCGGACAGTCAAAAAAGCGGTACTATTACATATAGGAGTAGTTGACATGCGCACAACATCAGTTGTTATCGTCATATCTTACTACACTAGCAACAAGATTGTGTAGTACTGACGTATGTGTTGGGGAACGTAGTAATTTCAAAATTTTCCTACGCACACGCAAGATCATGGTGATGCATAGCAACGAGAGGGGAGAGTGTTGTCTACGTACCCTCGTAGACCGACAGCGGAAGCGTTATGACAACGCGGTTGATGTAGTCGTACGTCTTCACGGCCCGACCGATCAAGCAACGAAACTACGGCACCTCCGAGTTTTAGCACACGTTCAGCTCGATGACGATCCCCGGACTTCGATCCAGCAAAGTGTCGAGGAAGAGTTCCGTCAGCACAACGGCGTGGTGACGGTCTTGATGTTCTACCGTCGCAGGGCTTCGCCTAAGCACCGCTACAATATTATCAAGGAGTATGGTGGAAGGGGGCACCGCACATGGCTAAGAAAACGATCACGAGGATCAACTTATGTGTCTAGAGGTGCCCCCTGCCTCCGTATATAAAGGAGCAAGGGGGGGGGTGCGGCCGGCCCTAGGAGGAGGCGCGCCGGAGGAGTCCTACTCCTACCGGGAGTAGGACTCCCCATCTTTCCCTAGTTGGATTAGGACTTGGGGGGAAGGAGGAGAGGGAAGAAAGGAAAGGGGGGGGGGTGCCCCCCCCCTCCTTGTCCAATTCAGACTTTGGGGGGAGGGGCGCGCGGCAGCACCTAGGCCTCATCTCCTCTTCCTCCACTAGGCCCATTAAGGCCCATTAGGTTACCGGGGGGTTCCGGTAATCTCCCGGTACTCCGGTAAAATGCCGATTTCACCCGGAACACTTCCGATGTCCAAACATAGGCTTCCAATATATCAATCTTTATGTCTCGAGCATTTCGAGACTCCTCGTCAGGTCCATGATCACATCCGGGACTCCGAACAAACTTCGGTTCATCAAAATATATAAACTCATAATGAAACTGTCATCGTAACGTTAAGCGTGCGGACCCTACGGGTTCGAGAACAATGTATACATGACCGAGACATGTCTTCAGTCAATAACCAATAGCGGAACCTGGATGCTCATATTGGCTCCCACATATTCTACGAAGATCTTTATCGGTCAGACCGCATAACAACATACTTTGTTCCCTTTGTCATCGGTATGTTACTTGCCCGAGATTCGATCGTAGGTATCTCAATACCTAGTTCAATCTCGTTACCGGCAAGTCTCTTTACTCGTTTCGTAATACATCATCTCGCAACTAACTCATTAGTCGCAATGCTTGCAAGGCTTATGTGATGTATATTACCGAGAGGGCCCAGAGATACCTCTCCGATAATCGGAGTGATAAATCCTAATCTCGAAATACGCCAACCCAACATGTACCTTTGGAGACACCTGTAGAGCTCCTTTATAATCACCCAGTTACGTTGTGACATTTGGTAGCACACAAAGTGTTCCTCCGGTAAACGGGAGTTGCATAATCTCATAGTCATAGGAACATGTATAAGTTATGAAGAAAGCAATAGCAACATACTAAATGATCGGGTGCTAAGCTAATGGAATGGGTCATGTCAATCACATCATTCTCCTAATGATGTGATCCCGTTTAATCAAATGACAACACATGTCTATGGTTAGGAAACATAACCATCTTTGATTAACGAGCTAGTCAAGTAGAGGCACACTAGTGACGTTTAGTTTGTCTATGTATTCACACAAGTATTATGTTTCCGGATAATACAATTCTAGCATAAATAATAAACATTTATCATGATATAAGGAAATAAAATAATAACTTTATTATTGCCTATAGGGCATATTTCCTTCAGTCTCCCACTTGCACTAGAGTCAATAATCTAGATTACACAGTAATGATTCTAACACCCATGGAGCTTTGGTGCTGATCATGTTTTTCTCGTGGAAGAGGCTTAGTCAACGGATCTGCTACATTCAGATCCGTATGTATCTTGCAAATCTCTATGTCTCCCACCTGGACTAGATCCCGGATGGAATTGAAGCGCCTCTTGATGTGCTTGGTTCTCTTGTGAAATCTGGATTCCTTTGCCAAGGCAATTGCACCAGTATTGTCAGAAAAGATTTTCATTGGACCCGATGCACTAGGTATGATACCTAGATCAGATATGAACTCTTTCATCCAGACTCCTTCGTTTGCTGCTTTCGAAGCAGCTATGTACTCCGCTTCACATGTAGATCCCACCACAACGCTTCGTTTAGAACCGCACCAACTGACAGCTCCATCGTTTAATGTAAACACGTATCCGGTTGATTTAGAATCGTCCGGATCAGTGTCAAAGCTTGCATCAATGTAACCATTTACGATGAGCTCTTTGTCACCTCCATATACGAGAAACATATCTTAGTCCTTTTCAGGTATTTCAGGATGTTCTTGACCGCTGTCCAGTGATCCACTCCTGGATTACTTTGGTACCTCCCTGCTAGACTTATAGCAAGACACACATCAAGTCTGGTACACAGCATTGCATACATGATAGAGCCTATGGCTGAAGCATAGGGAACATCTTTCATTTTCTCTCTATCTTCTGCAGTGGTCGGGCATTGAGTCTTACTCAATTTCACACCTTGTAACACAGGCAAGAATCCTTTCTTTGCTTGATCCATTTTGAACTTCTTCAAAACTTTGTCAAGGTATGTGCTTTGTGAAAGTCCAATTAAGCGTCTTGATCTATCTCTATAGATCTTAATGCCCAATATGTAAGCAGCTTCACCGAGGTCTTTCGTTGAAAAACTCTTATTCAAGTATCCCTTTATGTTATCCAGAAATTCTATATCATTTCCGATTAGTAATATGTCATCTACATATAATATCAGAAATGCTACAGAGCTCCCACTCACTTTCTTGTAAATACAGGCTTCTCCAAAAGTCTGTACAAAACCAAATGCTTTGATCACACTATCAGAATATCTATTCCAACTCCGAGAGGCTTGCACCAGTCCATAAATGGATCGCTAGAGCTTGCACACTTTATTAGCTCCCTTTGGATCGACAAAACCTTCTGGCTGCATCATATACAACTCTTCTTCCAGAAATCCATTCAGGAATGCAGTTTTGACATCCATCTGCCAAATTTCATAATCATAAAATGCGGCAATTTCTAACATGATTCGGACAGACTTAAGCATCGCTACGGGTGAGAAGGTCTCATCGTAGTCAATCCCTTGAACTTGTCGAAAACCTTTTGCGACAAGTCGAGCTTTGTAGACAGTAACATTTCCGTCAGCGTCAGTCTTCTTCTTGAAGATCCATTTATTCTCAATTGCTTGCCGATCATTGGGCAAGTCAACCAAAGTCCATACTTTGTTCTCATACATGGATCCCATCTCAGATTTCATGGCTTCAAGCCATTTTGCGGAATCTGGGCTCACCATCGCTTCTCCATAGTTCGTAGGTTCATCATGATCTAGTAGCATGACTTCCAGAACAGGATTACCGTACCACTCTGGTGCGGACCTTATTTTGGTTGATCTACGAGGTTTAGTAGTATCTTGTTCTGAAGTTTCATGATCATCATCATTAGCTTCCTCACTAATTGGTGTAGGTGTCATAGAAACTCGTTTCTGTGATATACTACTTTCCAATAAGGGAGCAGGTACAGTTACCCCATCAAGTTCTACTTTCCTCCCACTCACTTCTTTCGAGAGAAACTCCTTCTCTAGAAAGTTTCCGAATTTAGCAACAAAAGTCTTGCCTTCAGATCTGTGATAGAAGGTGTATCCAATAGTTTCCTTTGGATATCCTATGAAGACACATTTTTCCGATTTGGGTTCGAGCTTATCAGGTTGAAGCTTAACGACAACTTTGGTTTCTTGCCAAACCACAGTTCATAAGGCGTCATCTCAACGGATTTTGATGGTGCCCTATTTAACGTGAATGTGGCCGTCTCTAAAGCATAACCCCAAAACGATAGCGGTAAATCAGTAAGAGACATCATAGATCGCACCATATCTAGTAAAGTACGATTACGATGTTCGGACACACCATTACGCTGTGGTGTTCCGGGTGGCGTGAGTTGCGAAACTATTCCGCATTGTTTCAAATGTACACCAAACTCGTAACTCAAATATTCTCCTCCACGATCAGATCGTAGGAATTTTATTTTCTTGTTACGATGATTTTCAACTTCACTCTGAAATTCTTTGAACTTTTCAAATGTTTCAGACTTATGTTTCATTAAGTAGATATACCCATATCTGCTTAAGTCATCTATGAAGGTGAGAAAATAACGATATCCGCCACGAGCCTCAACATTCATCGGACCACATACATCTGTATGTATGATTTCCAACAAATCTGTTGCTCTCTCCATAGTACCGGAGAACGATGTTTTGGTCATCTTGCCCATAAGGCACGGTTCGCAAGTACCAAGTGATTCATAATCAAGTGGTTCCAAAAGTCCATCAGTATGGAGTTTCTTCATGCGCTTTATACCGATATGACCTAAACGGCATTGCCACAAATAAGTTGCATTATCATTATCAACTCTGCATCTTTTGGTTTCAACATTATGAATATGTGTGTCACTACTATCGATATTTAATAATAATAGACCACTCTTCAAGGGTGCATGACCATAAAAGATATTACTCATATAAGTAGAACAACCATTATTCTCTGATTTAAATGAATAACCGTCTCGCATTAAATAAGATCCAGATATAATGTTCATGCTCAACGCTGGCACCAAATAACAATTATTTAGGTCTAATACTAATCCCGAAGGTAGATGTAGAGGTAGCGTGCCGACCGCGATCACATCGACTTTGGAACCATTTCGCACGCGCATCGTCACCTCATCCTTAGCCAATCTTCGCTTAATCCGCAGTCCCTGTTTCGAGTTGCAAATATTAGCAACAGAACCAGTATCAAATACCCAGGTGCTACTGCGAGCATTAGTAAGGTACACATCAATAACATGTATATCACATATACCTTTGTTCACCTTGCCATCCTTCTTATCTGCCAAATACTTGGGGCAGTTCCGCTTCCAGTGACCAGTCTGCTTGCAGTAGAAGCACTCAGTTTCAGGCTTAGGTCCAGATTTGGGTTTCTTCTCCTGAGCAGCAACTTGCTTGCTGTTCTTTTTGAAGTTCCCCTTCTTCTTCCCTTTGCCCTTTCTCTTGAAACTAGTGGTCTTGTTGACCATCAACACTTTATGCTCCTTTTTGATTTCTACCTCCACAGCTTTCAGCATTGCGAAGAGCTCGGGAATTGTCTTATTCATCCCTTGCATATAGTTCATCATGAAGCTCTTGTAGCTAGGTGGAAGTGATTGGAGAATTCTGTTAATGACGCAATCATCTGGAAGATTAACTCCCAATTGAATCAAGTGATTATTATACCCAGACATTTTGAGTATATGCTCACTGACAGAACTGTTCTCCTCCATCTTGCAGCTATAGAACTTATTGGAGACTTCATATCTCTCAATTCGGGCATTTGCTTGAAATATTAACCTCAACTCCTGGAACATCTCATATGCTCCATGACATTCAAAACGTCGTTGAAGTCCCGATTCTAACCCATAAATCATGGCACACTGAACTATCGAGTAGTCATCAGCTTTGCTCTGCCAGATGTTCATAACATCTGGTGTTGCTCCAGCAGCAGGCCTGGCACCCAGCGGTGCTTCCAGGATGTAATTCTTCTATGCAGCAATGAGGATAATCCTCAAGTTATGGACCCAGTCCGTGTAATTGCTACCATCATCTTTCAACTTTGCTTTGTCAAGGAACGCATGAAAATTCAACGGAACAACAACATGGGCCATCTATCTATAATCGAACATAAACAAGCAAGATACTATCAGGTACTAAGTTCATGATAAATTTAAGTTCAATTAATCATATTACTAAAGAACTCCCACTTAGATAGACATCCCTCTAATCCTCTAAGTAATCACGTGATCCAAATCAACTAAACCATGTCCGATCATCACGTGAGATGGAGTAGTTTCATTGGTGAACATCACTATGTTGATCATATCTACTATATGATTCACGCTCGACCTTTCGGTCTCCGTGTTCCGAGGCCATATCTGTATATGCTTGGCTCGTCAAGTATAACCTGAGTATTCGGCGTGTGCAACTGTTTTGCACCCGTTGTATTTGAACGTAGAGCCTATCACACCCGATCATCACGTGGTGTCTCAGCACAAAGAACTTTTGCAACGGTGCATACTCAGGGAGAACACTTCTTGATAATTAGTGAGAGATCATCTTAAAATGCTACCGTCAATCAAAGCAAGATAAGATGCATAAAAGATAAACATCACATGCAATCAATATAAGTGATATGATATGGCCATCATCATCTTGTGCTTGCGATCTCCATCTTTGAAGCATCGTCATGATCACCATCATCACCGGCGCGACACTTTGATCACCATTGTAGCATCGTTGTCATCTCGCCAATCTTATGCTCCCACGACTATCGCTACCACTTAGTGATAAAGTAAAGCATTACAGCGCAATTTCATTGCATACAATAAAGCGACAACCATATGGCTCCTGATAGTTGCCGATAACTCGGTTACAAAACATGATCATCTCATACAATAAAATTTAGTATCATGTCTTGACCATATCACATCACAACATGCCCTGCAAAAACAAGTTAGACGTCCTCTACTTTGTTTGTTGCAAGTTTTACGTGGCTGCTACAGGCTTAAGTAAGAACCAATCTTACCTACGCATCAAAACCACAACGATAGTTTGTCAAGTTGGTGCTGTTTTAACCTTCGCAAGGACCGGGCGTAGACACATTCGTTTAACTAAAGTTGGAGATACTGACACCCGCCAGCCACCTGTGTGCAAAGCACGTCGGTAGAACCAGTCTCGCGTAAGCGTATGCATAATGTCGGTCCGGACCGCTTCATCCAACAATACCGCCGAACCAAAGTATGACATGCTGGTAAGCAGTATGACTTATATCGCCCACAACTCACTTGTGTTCTACTCGTGCATATAACATCAACACATAAAACCTAGGCTCGGATGCCACTGTTGGGGAACATAGTAATTTCAAAATTTTCCTACGCACACGCAAGATCATGGTGATGCATAGCAACAAGAGGGGAGAGTGTTGTCTACGTACCCTCGTAGACCGACAGCGGAAGCGTTATGACAACGCGGTTGATGTAGTCGTACGTCTTCACGGCCCGACCGATCAAGCACCGAAACTACGACACCTCTGAGTTTTAGCACACGTTCAGCTCGATGACGATCCCCGGACTCCGATCCAGCAAAGTGTCGGGGAAGAGTTCCGTCAGCACGACGGCGTGGTGACGATCTTGATGTTCTACCGTCGCAGGGCTTCGCCTAAGCACCGCTACAATATTATCGAGGAGTATGGTGGAAGGGGGCACCGCACACGGCTAAGAAAATGATCAGGAGGATCAACTTATGTGTCTAGAGGTGCCCCCTGCCTCTGTATATAAAGGAGCAAAGGGGGGGTGCGGCCGGACCTAGGAGGAGGCGCGCCGGAGGAGTTCTACTCCTACCGGGAGTAGGACTCCCCACCTTTCCCTAGTTGGATTAGGACTTGGGGGGGAAGGAGGAGAGGGAAGAAAGGAAAGGGGGGGCGTCGCCCCCCCTCCTTGTCCAATTTTGACATGGGGGGGGGAGGGGCGCGCGGCAGCCCCTAGGCCTCCTCTCCTCTTCCTCCACTAGGCCCACTAGGGCCCATTAGGTTACCGGGGGGTTCTGGTAACCTCTCGGTACTCCGGTAAAATGCCGATTTCACCTGGAACACTTACGATGTCCAAACATAGGCTTCCAATATATCAATCTTTATGTCTCGACCATTTCGAGACTCCTCGTCATGTCCGTGATCACATCCGTGCCTCCGAACAAACTTTGGTTCATCAAAATATATAAACTCATAATGAAACTGTCATCGTAACGTTAAGCGTGCGGACCCTACGGGTTCGAGAACAATGTAGGCATGACCGAGACATGTCTCCGGTCAATAACCAATAGCAGAACCTGGATGCTCATATTGGCTCCCACATATTCTACGAAGATCTTTATCGGTCAGACCGCATAACAACATACTTTGTTCCCTTTGTCATCGGTATGTTACTTGCCCGAGATTCGATCGTAGGTATCTCAATACCTAGTTCAATCTCGTTACCGGCAAGTCTCTTTACTCGTTTCGTAATACATCATCTCGCAACTAACTCATTAGTCGCAATGCTTGCAAGGCTTATGTGATGTATATTACCGAGAGGGCCCAGAGATACCTCTCCGACAATCGGAGTGATAAATCCTAATCTCGAAATACGCCAACCCAACATGTACCTTTGGAGACACCTGTAGAGCTCCTTTATAATCACCCAGTTACGTTGTGACGTTTGGTAGCACACAAAGTGTTCCTCCGATAAACGGGAGTTGCATAATCTCATAGTCATAGGAACATGTATAAGTTATGAAGAAAGCAATAGCAACATACTAAACGATCGGGTGCTAAGCTAATGGAATGGGTCATGTCAATCACATCATTCTCCTAATGATGTGATCCCGTTTAATCAAATGACAACACATGTCTATGGTTAGGAAACATAACCATCTTTGATTAACGAGCTAGTCAAGTCGAGGCACACTAGTGACGTTTAGTTTGTCTATGTATTCACACAAGTATTATGTTTCCGGATAATACAATTCTAGCATGAATAATAAACATTTATCATGATATAAGGAAATAAAATAATAACTTTATTATTGCCTCTAGGGCATGTTTCCTTCAATATGAACCACTGCACATGCCTAGTAGTAGGAGCACTGTGTATGTTCAAGTGGCTGCCGTGTTTCGCACTCCTCCATCGTAAGAGTGGAAACGCTTGCTATAATCATTTTTTTCTTCTGAAAAACAATGGACACGTTGTACCGTTCGGATCCTCCTCCAGCCATGCACTAAATTACTCACTTTCGCCGACGTGTGGGACAGCCAGCATCGGGGTCCACCAGCCATGCACTAAATTACTTCGTAGTAGAGTGACAGTAGACTACCCCGATCGAAGCGCCGCAGTAATGCCCAATGAGCCGTCAAATCACAAAACCCCCTCCTTTCCAGCAGTAAGTTGGACGGACGAAGCAACCATCATTTCACTCTTCTCTCTCAGCTTCCTCTCTACCTAACCCTCGCTTCTGCCTCATCTTGTTCCTCATTTCTTCAAGAAAACAACGACCTGCTTCTGTTGTTGTTCTTGTCTCCCAAAGAAGGAAAGGTGAGCGCATCAATGGTGTTAATTCTGGCCAAGGCCCGGTCTTGCAACCCCGAGACTGATCCTATAACTCCCTCTCTTTTCTTCTTTTGGGTTTGTGATTATGGTTTCTTTTCTTTTATTTCTATTTGACAGTTTCTTGATGGACGCTGGAGGACCGGCCGAAGTGATGTCTATGGCTCCGGCCAAAACCGTCGAGGCTCATGGTACGAAGAAGCGCAAGCACCCCGACGAGACTACCGCAAACAAGCTCAAAGCCATCGCCCTGTCCAAGCCCCCTCTCCGGGATCCCTCATTAAGCAAGTCCAGGTAATATCTCTTCTTGACGATCTTTTTCTCGATCTTGATAGTGTTTTTTCATCTAACACGCAGTACTAGTACTAGTAGTACAACTTTCTGGGTGATCTTGCATGTGATTTTTGTGTGCCAAATGACGGTTCTAAATTCCTCTTTTGACCAAAACATGCAAGAGGTTGACACTGATTTCTTATAGATTACTTTCAACTACTCCCTCTGTCCCAAATTTCTTGTCTTAGATTTGTCTAGATACGGATGTATCTAATACTAAAATGTGACTTGAAACATCCGTATCTAGACAAATCTAAGACAAGAATTTTGGGACGGAGGGAGTACTTTATGAACATCAATGCTACCTTTTAAGAGGGTATATTTGCCTCAGTAACTTGTGTTATGGATATTGCATGTAATCCCTCTGCTCTCATGCCTTTGAAGACATGTTCTACTTCTTTCTTCACTCATTTCTGTGCGTATATGTAGTCATATATGGAGTATAATATCGAAAATCATCTTATATTTCTGAATGGAGGTAGTAATAAAATATGGTTTCTGTTTGAATTAGAACCAGGTCTGTGGTGGAGATGAAGTTCTCAAAGTCATGATGTGTGAACTGGAAGACCTGATGATGAGTTCTACTGCTGAACTATCCAGCTGTTGTGTCCTTGTCGCCACGTGTCCTGAACTAGTGTTTTCCTGTACCATTGTTGTCAGGCGTGTTCTCGAGGCTATACTTAACCACAACAATTCCCTGGTTGTGCCTTTGATTACGAAGCGTGTGGTTCTTGTAAAGCTTCCCAACAAATCTGATGCGGCCTATCTTCATCGTCATGTTTATAAGTGGAAAGACCACTTTGTTAGGTTCTCCAAGGTTGACAAGATGGTGATGGTGCATGTAGACATATCACACGAAGTCCATGGCCTAGTCAGTTATGCGGGGTTCATCCCGTAGATTGGTGGCAAAAAATAGTCTGCAGAGTTTAGTTAGTGCAACTTTGCTTGTCTGTAGTAAGTACTATTGTTCAGTACTTGATTTGTGTTTGTGAACCCTGTATTGTTTATTAGTACTGCCGCTTTTGGTGTGTGGTCAGTCCTGAGAATGGTCTAGGTTAATGTCTGTCCACTCAATTCAGTCTGTATATTTTGAAGTATCCATATCATATTTTTTGTGAGGACGGTCTATCAATTATGGTTACACTCCAATATCTGTATGCATTGCAGGGTTTATCGCACCCACCAGGATTTCCAGCCCCATGGATGTTCGGTCCATACGATTTGTCACGACCTTTGGACTGTCCTGCTTGTGGGAGTAGGCGGGGCCCCTGCATGCCACGCGTAGTTGGATGATCAATCTTCTGTTTAGTACTTCAACATAGTGATTTCCTGGTAAGGATTCACTCGTGTCACATCAAGTAAATCTTATTGATTTACTGTCTAAATCTTATTGATTTAATGTCATGTTTTCTTTCTTTTCCTGCAATTTTACGATGCAGGTTTTGCCATGTGACATTCATCACAGAATAAACCGTTTGGTTTGCTCTACGATGGCTATTTTTGCAGGTTTCACTTCGTATGTCGTGTCAGTAACAAAGGCACTGTCCATCACTTATATTATTGGAAAAAATTGGATCAGTCTGTTGTCTAAGTACAAGCTAAATCCCTATGATGAACTGCAGTTTGGTTTAACAAAAACGCCACAATTAGTCCTCGCGTTTAAAAGAAATGAAGAAAAAACTGGATCACGGTCACGGATCCTAGTCAAGTTAGAAAGCTGACCATAGCAGACCAGACACGATCGCCGCTGTCTCGCACAGATCAAGCACCGACAGTTGCTCTAGCACTAACGACGGCATCAGCTCAGTCTGATCCAGCTGAGGATTGGGCACTGACCGCGTCAGCGGATCAGTCTGATCTACCGAAGGACCGGGCATCGATACTGGCACCTGCTTCGATGCCGGCACCAGCTCTACAAGGAGCACCATCTCCGGCAGCAGCAGCGGCTTCAGCACCTGCACCAACACTTGCACTTGCATCTGCTCCGGCCCATGCAGTTGCACCGGCAACAGACTGGGCTGCAGTTCGCACTTCATATACCAAAGTCCTTACAAAAACCGACATGTCCACCTTCTTGGTAAGCATTGGTCGCCCAAGTGATTCGTTCTTTTTTCTTTCCATGTTGTTTCACATGATTTACTGTGTTGATCTAACTGTTTGGGTATGTCTTCTTGTGTGCAAACAGAGAATTCCTAGAGCAACGAGGGAGTCGTTCAACAATCCGGGCGACCGCGGCCAAGTTTCTCTTACCATGCGCAGCCTTGGTGTGAATGAACCTGCTCAATATATCGTAAGTACAAAGGATGGTCGCATGATGATTGATGCTAAAGGATGGTCAAGGTTCAAATCTAAATCATATCTTGCGGTAGGGATGATGTCAAAAACAAACTTTCTCGGCAAGGAGAGCTGGTCCAAATCAACTTTGAAATTCTTCAGTAGCAGCACACAACTGCCTAACTGATCTATCCTCCGAGAGATTTTGATGTAATAATCTGGCATGGTGAAACAAGTGTCCTGTGTGTATAAGTAGTACGATAGTATTATTTATCACATGGTATATCGTTGATAGAATTGCAACTCTGATTGCTGGTTAGGAACTGTCGTTCGATTTCATTCCAACAGCTGCTGTGCTTTATTCAATTTTGTGTATTCACCTTGCGACAGCATCTAAAACCAGCGCCGTACCGATCGCTTGCCATATGAAAAGCACTAAGGTAGAACACATGGGCCCCCAAACATGCAGGGTCGGCCTGCGGCCCAAAGTCCAGAACCTGGTTTCGAGAAGCACTAGCTCAGTGCAAAAGTGGGTCCTCCTCCTGCTGTGGGTTGGGAGAAGATGAATGTTGATGCTGCGTTATCTCGCGATGGTGAAAGGGGAGCCTTGGCAGTTGTGAGCCGGGATCATACAGGCTTCTTCCTTGGAGCATCGGCATTGGTGTGCGAAAGTGTTACTGGTCCAGAGATCCTAGAGGCAATGGCATGTTGCGAGGGGCTATCTCTGGCTCTTGACTTAAACCTGCAACAAGTTCAGATTAGCACTGATTGTTCAGCAACAGTCAAGCATATTGTAGAGGCATACTTGGGGCCCAGCAAAGTTATTATGGATGAGATCAAGATGAAGAAGAATATGTTCCAAACCATGGAGATCATACATGAAAAACGCGAGTGTAATATTGAAGCGCATGTGCTCGCAAAAGCTGCTACTTCTTTGCCCTATGGATGCCATCTTTGGCTCACAGGAACCCCCGAAATTATTTGTATACCTATGACCGTTAATCTTCAATAAAGCAGCTTTTATCACTCAAAAAAATCCGAGTATTATATTCTCAGCTGAACCCCCATAATGCCCGTGCGTTGCAGAGGGAGTATATTTCTCGGCAAGGTGAGCTTGTGATATAAAAGATTTGTATATTTCTTTATAGAGGGAGTATCTCTCTATCAAAATATATATTTATGTGTAACTAGTTACTCCTGTCTTTCTACTTCCTTTCGCTGATATGCGGGGCAACCGGCAACGGGGTCCACGTGCCATATGCACAAATTAGAGTGCACAACTTCATGGTAGACACACCCCGGTCGTAGCACCGCAGTAATGCCCAATGAGCCGTCAAATCACAACCCCCCCTTTCCAGCTTTAGCAGTAAGCTGGACGGACGAAGCGGCAATATTTCACCGGGCCTGAATCCCCTTCTCCCTCGTCTGCTTGTTCAGAGAAAAACCCCTCTCGGCGATTGCATAGGGTTTTCTCATGGAGAACCATGTACGAATTCTTCATCCATCCCCGATAAACCCAAGTCCCTTGGTCGCAGGTAATCCTAGGATGGCAGCCGCCGCCGTTGATGCATTTTTCTTCCTACTGAATCTAGTGTGTTTCATTTGCAGTGCCCAAAGTGTGAGTACCCTACAGGTTTCTGCGCCCTCGGCGAGACGCCACACTTGTTCCTTCTCATCCTAACACAGCATTTTGAAACACACACACAGTATGTTCCTAGACTCCTCTTTTCTATCCGGGAGGGTGGGTTTTTTTTGAACATGCTATGTTCTCATATTATTTTTCCTGCAGTGTATTATTTGCTCTGCCAGAACACATGTACTCAAGATGCTCGGCCTTGCCATAACTGAATACACTAGTTTAATGGTCACAGTGAAGACAAGCCATGGATATAAGTTCTGAGTTGGGTTCATGAACCAAGAAGATCGCTGCTTTTTTTATGGCCGAATTTGGTGAGGGAGTCCTGGATTAGGGGGTGTCCGGATAGCCGGACTATACCTTCGGCCGGACTCCTGGACTATGAAGATACAAGATTGAAGACTTCGTCCCGTGTCCGGAAGGGACTTTCCTTGGCATGGAAGGCAAGCTTGGCGATACAGATATGTAGATCTCCTACCATTGTAACCGACTCTGTGTAACCCTAGCCCTCTCCGGTGTCTATATAAACCGGAGGGTTTTAGTCCATAGGACGAACAACAATCAGACCATAGGCTAGCTTCTAGGGTTTAGCCTCCTTGATCTCGTGGTAGATCTACTCTTGTACTACCCATATCATCAATATTAATCAAGCAGGAGTAGGGTTTTACCTCCATCGAGAGGGCCCGAACCTGGGTAGAAACATCATGTCCCTTGTCTCCTGTTACCATCCGCCTAGACGCACAGTTCGGGACCCCCTACCCGAGATCCGCCGGTTTTGACACCGACATTGGTGCTTTCATTGAGAGTTCCTCTGTGTCGTCACTTTTAGGCCCGATGGCTCCTTCGATCATCAACGACGATGCGATCCAGGGTGAGACTTTTCTCCCCGGACAGATCTTCGTATTTGGCGGCTTTGCACTGCAGGCCAATTCGCTTGGCCATCTGGAGTAGATCGAAAGCTACACCCCTGGCCATCAGGTCAGATTTGGAAGTTTGAGCTACACGACCGACCTCCGCGGAGACTTGATCTTCGACGGATTCAAGCCGCAGCCGAGCGCGCCGCACTATTACGATGGGCATGATCTAGCTCTGCCGCCGAACAGTGCCCTCGAGGCCGCACCCGCATCAGCTCCGACCCTTAATTCGGAGCCAACTGTGCCAATCGAGGATGGGTGGTTGGACACCGCCTCGGGGGCTGCAATCTCTACGGCGATCGAGCCGAACACCAGCCCTATTCTCTGCGAAGCCCGTGACTCCAAGGAGCCAGACTCCTCTCCAGACTCCGAGCCCTCTGCGCCCCTACCGATCGAACCCGATTGGGCGCCGATCATGGAGTTCACCGCCGCGGACATCTTTCAACACTCGCCCTTCGATGATATTCTGAATTCACTAAAGTCTCTCTCTTTATCAGGAGAGCCCTAGCCGGACTATGGTCAGCAAGGTTGGGATGCGGATGATGAAGAAATTCAAAGCCCACCCACCACCCACTTCGTAGCCACTGTCGATAATTTAAACGACGTGCTAGACTTCGACTCCGAAGACATCGACGGTATGGACGACGATGTAGGAAATGAACATGAACCAACGCCTATAAGGCACTGGACAGCCACCTCATCTCATAATGTATACATGGTGGATACACCCAAAGGAAGCAACGACGAGGAACACATGGATGCAACGAGGGATCGTTCACTCGAAAAGCAATCAAAGCGGCGACGTAAGCGCCGCTCCAAGCCCCACCTCGACAGAGACAGCAGCCATACAGACCCAGCCATAGAGCAGGACGAGCTGGAGGACGACGAACATGCCTTCGAGCAACCGTCCGAACAGGGCAACTTGGATAAACAAACTGAACACCCCGTCCCTGGCGAAAACAACAGTCCTGGCGACCTTACGCCTGATAGGCTCATGGAGTAGAAGAACCTCCACAAAAGGCTCGTCGCCACCGCGAGTAGCCTGAAAAAGCAGAAGCGGAAGCTCAAAACTGCGGAAGATGCACTCAGAATCAAATGGAGCAAAGTACGCAACACCGCAGACAAATATGGCGGCAGTCGCCGCACAAAAAGCTATCCAAAGCGAAAGCTACTGCCTGAATTTGACGAGGAGGCCTTAGAGCCCCCGCAGTCAAAAAATAGGAAAGCCACCCACTCGGATAGACGACCGCATGGCTAGCATGGAGCGGCAAGCGGCGCCGCACACAAGCCGGCACACGATCCACCAAAGGATCCGCATAAAAAACATGGCCCAGCCAGATCTATCTACGGGCCAAGAAAGCAAGCTCTAGTAATAAATGCAACACAACAAATATCCGAACATCACGGCACACCCAAATACAGGGGTGCCGCACACCCCCTATGTTTCACCAATGAGGTGCTGGACCATGAATTTCCAGCGGGATTCAATCCCGTAAACATATAGGCGTACGACGGAACAACAGACCCTGGGGTCTGGATCGAGGATTATATCCTCCACATACACATGGCCAGAGGAGATGACCTCCACGCCATAAAACACTTACCCCTCAAGCTTAAAGGGCCAGCCCGACATTGGCTCAAAAGCCTTCCCGGAAACACCATTGGAAGTTGGGAAGAGCTTGAGGATGCTTTCCGGGCAATTTTTCAAGGGACATATGTCCGCCCTCCGGATGCAGACGATCTCAGTCACATAACTCAACAACCCGGAGAGTCAGCCTAGAAATTCTGGAACAGATTTCTTACTAAAAAGAATCAGATAGTCGACTGTCCGAACGCCGAAGCCCTAGCAGCTTTTAAGCATAACATTCGAGACGAATGGCTTGCCAGACACCTCGGCCAAGAAAAGACAAGAACAATGGCCGCATTAACAAGCCTCATGACCCGCTTTTGCGCAGGAGAGGACAACTGGTTGGCAAGTTGTAGCACCAGCGACCCAAGTACATCCGAAGTTAGGGATGGAAACGGAAAACCCCGACGCAGCAAGGACCAACGCCGGAATAAGGGAAACAGCCCAAAGAGCACGGCGGTCAACGCCGGATTCAAAAGCTCGTGGCACAATCAGAGAAAGCCGCCCCTCAAGGATAACAGGGACGAGCTATCCAACTTAAACAAAATCTTGGACAAGATATGTCAAATACATAGTACTCCCGGGAAGCCTGTGAACCATACCATCAGAGATTGTTGGGTTTTCAAGAAATTCGGCAAACTCAACGCCGAACACAAGGGGCTCAACACACCAAGTGAGGACGACGACGAATCCCACAAGCAGAGCACCAAGAAACAAAAGGATTTCCCACAAGAAGTCAAAACAGTAAACTTACTTCACGTGACAAACAGAATGGCGCCAACAGAGATACGCGCCATATGGCCTATCCCAAAGGAGTCTCGCTAATGGTTGTTAAAATCGATCACCTTCGACCATTAGGATTACTCTAGAAGTATCCGGAACGCAAGCTGGACTGCCTTGGTATTAGATCCAATAATCGGCGGACTCCACTTTACAAATGTCCTGATGGACGACGACAGTGGTCTAAACCTGTTATACCAGGACACAATCCGCAACATGGGGATAGACCCAACAAAAATTTGCCATAGCAAAACCTCCTTTTAAGGGGTAACGCCAGGCCCAGATGCCCGTTGCATGGGTTCTCTCCGGCTAGAAGTTATGTTCAACTCCCCCCATAACTTCCGTCACGAACAGCTAACTTTCCACATCGCCCCATTCTCAAGTAGCTATCAAGCACTGCTGGGACGTGAAGCTTTCGCCCGCTTTAACGCAATACCGCATTATGCATCTCTTACGCTTAAGATGCCCGGTCCACGAGGCATCATCTCATTAAAGGGAAAACATTGAGTGTTCCTCCCGCGCGGAAGACAGTGCGGCTGCCTTGACAGCCCCACAATAAAGCGGCTTCACCAGCCAAAGCACCTAAACAGGTCGTGAAGACCACAGACACGGCTAGACGAGTCCGGCATAAACATACAATTGATAAAGGCTTAACAGCCGTATACCCCTGTACTAGGGGATCCGTGCATATAAAACAAGAGACAATAAAGCTCAATTTTACCCATTTCGATTTATACTTTGTTTATTTAGTATAACTCATGTTCGGCACGATCTTTCTTCAACTAAGTTCCTCTCTTTTACAGATGAACACCGTGCTACGCCCGTCCAGGATACGGCACAATGGAGACACAGGCACAGACGTGCAGCAGGGACCTGTTCCAAGGATTCTTTTCAGATTAAGACCCTGCGTAAACCTTTTTTACTGTCTCTTGTTGATACACATCCCCTGGTTTCTTGGTATAACCAAGGAGGAGGCTGGCGTTTTGGCATGTGGCCACGTCAGAGTTTTGCGCGTACCTGGACACTAGGGGCTTATTACTAAGGGCGTTATCCCGCCCGCCCTCATAAAGACCGAATACCTTAGGGAGTGTTCGACATCGCGAGTTTGGACTTATATGCATCTGCTCTGAATCATGTCTTTGGTCAAATGTTGGGTTTGCCCGGCTCCTGTGTTTTGCTACCTTACGTTTCGCTCTATCGTCTAAGGTGGCACCAGGAGAACTACTGCGATTGTGCCCCTGTTCGGCCAGGCGAGCACCTCAGTAGAGAAAGCCGAAAACTGACTGTCATGATATAGCGTGAGACTGGTGAACCACTCGATGACTTACCGGAATCTTTAGGATTCCTCCACATTAACGAAGGGCCGCTTCCCGGCCAGGCACATACTCGCCCCGAGTTCGGGCGAGCGCAGGCGCCACTAGGGGCTATATAAGTAGCCTCACTGTCAAACTCCTATGGCTAAGTGAAAGTGATAAAGCATCATAGTCCGATTGCCTAGTTCGCTGCGCTATCACCTCCTTTGTAGTACCAAGACGTTGGATCAAGTGTGAAAATGCGCCTTCTGCGAACACCCCTGCATTATGTGCGTGGGGGCTGAAGCCGACGACTGCCATCTTTCAGATTATATATACATATATGTTAAACGGCCGCACAGGAGGTATTATAATACTTGCAGCCACAAGTATAAAAAGCTTCTACAATTTATCAAAATATTGTTTTACAATAATATATGCTATTCGAATATAGTATCCTTCGAGCACTGCGTCTCTATTAAACGAGCGCCTTGCAGAACTTCCTGAAAATAGTGCTCGGCAAGTACTCGGCTTCCATCCGAGTCTGGGGATGCAACAGCGGTGGCCTCCATTTCCTCCTAGTATGTCTTGACACGGGCAAGAGCCATCCGCGCACCCTCTATGCACGCTGACCTCTTCATCGCATTGATATGCGGCACCGCGCCAAGGAACTGCTGCACCAAGTTGAAATAACTTTTCGGCTCTGGCCTCTCTGGCCACAGATGACTCATGACATACTTCATGGCGAGTCCGGACAACCTATTTAGCTCGGCCCATTCGGCCAAACGATCGACTAATGACAGTGGACGCTCCGGATTGTGGAACTGCGACCAAAAGAGCTTTTCCACTTCGCGATCTTCTTGATCTCGGAAGTGTTCGGCCGCATCTACGGCACTCGCTGCCAAATCCAGATAGGTGTCCGCCGTACTCCACATCCGGTCTAACGGAGCATGTTTAGGATCACAGAACTTCCTCCGCAGCATAAAGGGCTTTCCAGCCGTGATCTCTCCGGCCTGACGCAGCTCCTCCTTCATAGCTCTCATCGCAGAGCGGGCATCCTTGGCATCGGCAACGGCCTTCTCCAGGTCCGTCTGTTCCGCCTGATCTTCTTTTTCAAGAAGCTTGCAACGGTCAGCAGCGCTCTTCAGCTTCACATCCATCTTGGCCATTTCCTTCTTGCTTCAGCAGTGGGCAGCCTGTTCGGCTTTCAGCTCTTTAATTGCCTTTCCGGCAGCCGCATCACTTTTCCTGGCTTGCTCCTTGGCTCGGGCAAGTTCCTCCCAAAGATTCTCCATGGCAGCAGCACGATCTGCATCAAGCGCACACATTGTAAGATACTGGCATAAGCTCCTCTTACCAGGTGCCGCCGGAATAATTAGATACCTTGTGCCTCGTCAAGCCGCTTGTTGACAAGCGCGATGTCGGCATCTGCCACGTCAAGTTGCCGCTTTAGCTCGGCAAATTCATCAGTCCGGCTGGCCACCCGACACTTCGCCACCTACGTATGAAGGCGGCATATTAGACCTGGGATTATGATCCTCCGTGCGCCGTCACTTTTGACAACACACAGAGTCTCAGGGGCTACTATCTACACAGGGCGCATCTTATTTATGTGCAACTATCCAAAAAGGGTACATTATTTCGCGTACCTCAAAACCTGTCAGTAAACTCCTGACGGCCTCGTGCAATCCGCTCTCCGCGGATGAAATCCTCTCAATCACCGTACCCATCAATGCACGGTGCTCCTCTGAGATAGATGCTCGCACTAGCAGATCCTTTAGCTCCTCCGACCGCGCATGAGACGGTGTCGGACTCGTCCGATGGCCCTTTTCGAAGGCCGGACGCGGAGGGCTTTGGGGGGCCATATGACTACCTTCCAGCCTTGCCGGATTCGGAGAAACCCTCCGCGACGATACCTCAGGGTCGCCCGCCTCGCAAGGCGGTACGGTAGGGGGAGGCGTTCCGCTCTCCATCATCTCCGGAAGAAGATCCCCCGAAGACGAGCTCTGCTGAGAAGGGCTAAGGTCCGAGCTACAAGGTAAATTTTCGATTACTCTTCTCAGATATAACGCAAGGATTTTTCTCATTTCTTAAAAAGAAAAACTCCTCTTTACTTACGGCTCGGTGGAGGGCTGATCCCCTCGAGGGCATAATTCGGCCGAAGTATCCCCCGGCACAGGATCCTCCGACGAAGATTTCTTCCCCCGCTTTGAGGCCATGGTCTCCGGGTCATCAGAGGCGGTCCTCTTCTTCCCCTGAGGGGAGGAATTTTCGATTCCTCCCTTCCGTACAACCTTCTTCGAGGAGGCTGTAGCTTCCTTGTCCCCTCCCTCGCTTTCCTCCGAAGGCACAACCTCCAACATCCTGACTAGCACGGGATCCGGCGTGGCCTCGGGGAGGGGGGCCGGACACCTGATTAGCTTTGCTTTCGCTATCCACTCCTGTTTAAAGCACAACTCTTTTAGGGGCAATTTTATGATAAATATATGGATAGCGAGTCCGGGCACAAGGCTACTTACTTGAGTATCCGGGCGATTACAACTCAGGCCTGCGTCCTCGGTCAAGTCCGGACACATTGCTTGTGATCCAAAGAACAATTTGTACATCTCCACGGGCGTTGCGCCCATGAAATGCTGGAGAGCTCGTGGTCCCTCCGGATTGAACTCCCACAGGTGATGGGGGCGACGTTTGCCGGGCAAGGCTCGGCGGATCAACATAACCCGCGTCACCATGACCAGGCTAATGTATCTTTCTAACAGATCTCGAATGCGGCCCTGCAACAAGGGCACGTCCTTGGATGGCCCCCAGTCCAGTCCTTTATTAACCCATGACACTAGCTGTGGTGGGGGACCCGAGCGAAAGGCAGGTGGCGCCACCCACTTGGTGCCCCTGGGAACGGTGATGTAAAACCACTCTCGTTGCTATAAGCTGGACTCCTCTTGAAAAGAGCCCTCGGGCCATGGAGCACCAGCATTCTTGCTTATAAAAGCACCTCCGCACTCCGCGTGTCGTCCCTCAATCATCTTCGGCTCTACTTTGAAGGTCTTGAGCCATAGTCCGAAGTGAGGAGTAATATGGAGGAAGGCTTCACACATGACGCTGAATGAGGAAATATGGAGGATGGACTCCGGAGCTAAGTCGTGAAATTCCAGCCCATAATAAAACATGAGCCCCCTCACGAAGGGATCCGTCGGGAAGCCTAGCCCTCGAAGGAAGTGAGACATGAACACCACACTCTCACCAGGCTTGGGAGTGGGAATGACCTGCCCTTGAGCAGGCAGCCTATGCCAGATTTCGCCGGTCAAGAACCTGGCCTCTCTCAACTTCAGCACGTCCTCCTCCGTGACGGAGGAGAGCATCCATCGGCCTCGAAGGTCGGAACCGGACATTGTCGAAGGTCCGAAGCGCCTGAAATCTGGAGCCTTGGGTGTTGGAACTCGAGGCGAAGGGCGAACTCGTTTGAGATTGAAAGAAAGGAGTAAGGCCTTGGTCTCTTTATAAGAGGTTGAATACAAGGGCCCTCCCCGTGACCGTTTGGGACTCGCCTTTGATCGAGAAAACCTACCAATGGGTACGGTTGGGTTACCCACGCCCGTATTGATGAGAATCCCGGAATAAGGGGACACGATCTCTGCTTTGACAAGACGTGCCAAGGAAGCCGCCTCGCTAAACGCGCTGAGGTGGGACAATAAAATGATTCGAATAAAGACTTGGCCGTGGTGTGATGTCACGCTACGGAATACGTCAGCAGATTAGATTTGTGTAAATATTATTCTCTCTAGGGCAATATCTAGAAACTTATTTTGCAGAGCCGGACACTACCTTTGTGTTCAAAATCTTCTATGAAGTACTTGGAGGAGGAACCCGCCTTGCAATGCCGAAGATAATCTGCGCGCCGGACTCGTCGTCATTGAAGCCTGGTTCAGGGGCTACTAAGGGAGTCCTGGATTAGGGGGTGTCCGGATAGCCGGACTATACCTTCGGCCGGACTCCTGGACTATGAAGATACAAGATTGAAGACTTCGTCCCGTGTCCGGAAGGGACTTTCCTTGGCGTGGAAGGCAAGCTTGGCGATACAGATATGTAGATCTCCTACCATTGTAACCGACTCTGTGTAACCCTAGCCCTCTCCGGTGTCTATATAAACCAGAGGGTTTTAGTCCATAGGACGAACAACAATCAGACCATAGGCTAGCTTCTAGGGTTTAGCCTCCTTGATCTCGTGGTAGATCTACTCTTGTACTACCCATATCATCAATATTAATCAAGCAGGAGTAGGGTTTTACCTCCATCGAGAGGGCCCGAACCTGGGTAAAAACATCGTGTCCCTTGTCTCCTGTTACCATCCGCCTAGACGCACAGTTCGGGACCCCCTACCCGAGATCCGCTGGTTTTGACACCGACACTTGGATAAACTTTCTCAAGTGTTACGGACTGAAAGTTGGCGCACGCATGTTGATGGAAATAGTAGAACCTGGTCTCATCTTCACTGCGATCTTCCACCCCGACGTCGTTCCAATTGTTCATCCATGTTAGTTTTGTATCTGGTTCTTGCTTGTTGCCTCAATTACTTCTTAATCCACCTATTCCGTCTAACTAATCACAATTTAACTTTATAAGTAGCAACAAATCTCTCACGAAGATGCTACTTCTAACTAATATTTTCTTATAATTGATGGCATGTGTAGGTTTTTTCAGAGTTAAGCAGTCTGCTCGTTTGTTACTCTGTAATAACTCGGTTGTTACTAAGGGCACTGAAGTTGACTGGATCGACATCCACAAGTTCCTACACTTTATTGACCATCTTGAGGTCCTTGTGGGGCGTTTCAATGGTGGAAGGCCATGTGGGATATGTGTGCCACTGTTGCACTCGTTGAACAGGTCCAACTGTGTCGAGAAACTTATGGTACGAGCTGTTTTCTGTTATATATGTTGTTCATAAACTATTGCTTATACATAGTTTTACAGCTACGATCTTCTTGAAACAGGAACTGCCGAGTTCTATTGTTCCTATACAGATGCCTGACCATGGTTGGGTCAGACTTGCGCTTGGTCACAACATGATGTTTATGTCGACCTACTCAATTACCCTTGGAGGTGAAAAGATACTTATTCATGGGTGGTCTCAAATAATGAAGGCCCGTCCATCTTGGAGAATAGGACAGAAGATTATGTTCATGCTTTTCCATGGCTCTAAAGCGAATATCCTGTTTATTGACCACATTGCGAGATGAAGCCGCTTTCAGAAGGTTGTGGATGCACGGGGTGGCACCTGGGCCTTGTCCTGGGGCTTGGCGGCCTCACCCTTGGTTAACTGTAGGCAAAGTAGCACTGTTCGAGGCGTGTTTTGTACGGTTGAACCTGTATAAGTACTCATACTGCTTTCAGCTTTGGTTGTTAAGTGCCCCTGCTGGTTTCAATTAAGGTTGTTAAGTACTCCTGCTGCTTTTATAGTCTGTCATGTTTCTCCAGTCCTGTCTTCCTCCAGCCGCCAAAACCCAACCAGTGCCGGCGGGGCCGCCTACTTCCGCCTCCCACGGCTGGCTGCGCCTCAGCGCACGCATCGCCGCCCCACCGTCTCCTAAATCGTTAACACTGACGTCCTCCGCGCGCTTTGGTGCGCTCACCACGGCGCCGCCCTCTCGCGTTGTCAACATGGTCAACAAACAACAGGAATCGGCAGAAGTACGTGGAGAGGATGACAGTAGGGGCCCACCACATCAGTGTATGGAAAAATAAAATGCTTCCTCCTAGTGTTTTCCTGACATCTGGGACCCACGACATTGTGAACGTATATTGTCAATAAACAAGAGAACTGCACAAGATCGGCTGTCACCTGGGACGTAGCTATTCGAGCAGTATTTTTTTGTTTGGTATTGTTGAGACAGAGTAGGGTTTGAACTGGGCTATGGCCCGTCTAGCCCAAGCTTATATTTTATGTTCACCATGTGACCAGCCCAGCTATTTTTTCTTTGTGAAAATGAGCCCAATTTATTTTTTCTGAAGAATACCCAATCCAGGCCTACTTATTTTTTTACGCCCTGATGGGCTGCAACTCTTTCAAGACGCCTGCAACTCTTGAAAGTAATATGAAATGGGTTGTAAATATAAAAACAGATGACAAATTGGCAATTACTTTATAATTTCTAAATTTTATTACATTTTCAGATTCCTATTTCACTGGGCATTAACCTAATTTAAATATATCTTCAAAGTACTTTAAATCTGGCTGGACATTTTGGTATTAAAAATAGTTTGGAACCCACAGAAATATGCGAAATTGGCCCTGGCCAACCAAAAAAAACGACTGCAATAAATTGCATAAGAAGTTGCCATGAGCTATATATAAATTCTTAAAAAAAGAGGGAGTGGTCTGATTTGTGGGCCTGTTTAGTTGACGTGTATGCGAGATTTTTTTAGTTATTATATACGTCAACAAACGATTCTAGCAGACGTAATCGTTGGATGTCAATCCAACGGCCGTCGTGTTTCTTCAATCTCTGATCTTCTTGCTCCAGCCGCCAAAGTAGCGCCGGCGGGACCGCCTACTCCCGCCTCCCGTGGCCGGTTGTGCTGCACGCAGACCTCAGCGCCCCCTACTACTCCCACTATTGGCCAGGTCATCCCTCTACTCACCACACCCCCTATTTTGCGGCGACGGCAACCTCACACCGCAGCCGAACCGGTGAACGCTCATACTCCTCTCCGCGTGGGCATCCACCACCGCGTCTTCCCCGGCTCCGCGTCGTCCCATTCCTATGCCTCGCTGTCGTCCACCGCCGTGGTGCTCTCGGCGCGGCGTGGTCAATGTTGTCAATGACCGACTTCCATCAGAAGAGTACTGTACGTGGAGAGGCTGACAGCTGGGTCCACGGCAGCCGCAAGGAAGTGCCTCCTTATTACGCGGAAAATAATTATTCCTCCACCTGATAGCGGGGACCCACCGGACGGGCCACCAGTATTTTGCGAAAAAATCATTTCCCCCTAACTGCTGGGACCCATCGGACGGGCCACCGTATTTCACAAAAAAATGTTCCCCCTGCTGTCAGCTCGGACCCACCGGAAGTGCCTCCTTATTACGCACAAAAAATGAATACTCCCTCGCCTAGCTGGGACCCACCTTGGTGGGAGGCTGACTTGTGGGCCTACTAAGTTGACAGGGACGAAGGGCTTTGTCAACTTAGTCAATATGAACGATTCTAGCTCCAGTGACCATACGATGTCCATCCAACGGTCGTAGTGCTTCTTCAACCTCTGGTCTTCTTGCTCCAGCCGCCCAAAGCAGCGCTGGTCGTGCCGCATGCTCCTGCCTCCCGTGGCCGGCTGTGCTGCCGCGGAGGCCTCACCGCCCCCTACTATTCCCACCGCTGGCCAGGACCTGCGGCGACGGCAGCCGCACACCGCAACCGAACCAAGTGAACCCTCGTACTCCTCTCCGCGCGGGCTTCCACTGTCGCGTCTTCCCCGGCTCCACGTCGTCCCCTTCCTAGGCCTCTCCGTCGTCCACCGCCGTAGTGCTCTCGGCGCGGCGTGGTCAATGTGGTCAACGACCGACTTCCATTGGAAGAGTACTGTGCGTGGAGACGCTGATAGCTGGGTCCACGGCCGTAGAAAGGAAGTGCCTCCTTATTACGCGCAAAGTAATTATTCCTCCACCTGACAGCGGGGACCCACCGGACGGGCCACCGTATTTCACGAAAAAACATTTGCCCCTGACTGCTAGGACCCACCAGCTACATCTTCGCACGCAAGGAAGTGCCTGACAGTCGGGACCCACCTGGTCGAAGCGTATGTAGCATTGTCATTCTGGTCGCGAACGTGTACGTACATATATACTGGTCGATGTAGAGGTGCGCACGTATCGTAGTAGAGGCGCGCACGTAGCATGTACACGTACGTACACTGGCTAGGGTGCAAGAAAGAAAATACGGCCACGTATGTGTACATACGGGCGGGGTCTCGAACGCCTACTCGCGCATACGTACGGCCAGGGCTCGTGTACATGGATGGGTCGGCAACGTCGTCGTGTTCATGGGGAGGCAACGGAATGCGTCGTGTTCATGGGGAGGCAACGGAATGAATCGTGTTCTTGGGGAGGAAATGGAACGCGTGGGAGCCAACCGGCTGGGTCGGAACGGAATGGGTGGTCGTGTTCATCGGGAGGGCTTGGACGGAACAGGCGATGGAAACGAGGCCTGGTGTACCGCAGAACGAAGGAAACGGCCTTGTGTTCGACCGGCCACGTTCAAAACGGGATCCTGTTGACCGGGAGGGGTCTGGCGTATCGCAAAACGGACGAAACAGACTTGTGTTGGAGCGCTATGGTCAAAACGGGGGTCTTGTTCATCGGGAGGGGTGTGGCGTACCGCAAAACGGGACTCCACGGGATACTGTTCATCTCCACCGTCGACCTTCTCCAGCCTCCATGAGCTACTGTTCATCCACCGTCGACCTCCTCCAGCCTCCACCTGCGACTGTTCATCCACGGGCTCCTGTTCATCCAGCCTCCACCGCGCGCTACTCCACCGGCTACTGTTCAACCAGCCCTCTCCACGAGCTCCTGTTCAACCACCCCTCCACGGGCTACTGTTCATCCTGCCCTCCACCGTCTACTGTTCATCCTGCCCTCCACGGGGTGGTCCTGTTCATCCAGCCCCAACCGGCTCGATCGACTGGGGTCATGTTCATCCAGAGGCAACACCACGGGGTCCTGTTCATCCACCCCCACTGGGAACTGTTCATCCAAACCAAACCCCCCCGCAACGCTCACTGTTCATCTAGAGGCAGCATCGATCGGCTTCAGTTAGCAGCAGTAGCGAAGGAATCGCTCGATCGGGTTCAGTTAACAGCCATCGATGGATCGCTCGGGTTCAGTAACGCGTAGCCTGCAGTGCAATCGCTCGGGTTCAGTTAGAGCCCAACGCCTCGCTCGGGTTCAGTTAGAGCCAACGCCTCGCACACACGCGCGTACGTGTACGAGAGAAGCGCGCATCGCTCGGCCCCCGACCTCCCACCGTAACCGGGAACTCCCCGAAATTTTCCTCGCCCTCGCTTCTACCACGGTTTTTTCCGTCATGGACGGCCCAAAGAATGTCATGCAGCTGCATCTCCGGCCCGCCCAGGATGAAAAGCCCATTTTCTGTCATGATTTTTTGTCATAGAAGTAGGAGCCCACCACATCTATGATGATACCCGGTTTTTTCACAATTATCGTCATAGAAGTGTCATATGTATGACAAAAAAAATTTGTTCGGCCCAAAATGTCACGGATGTGTCTTTTTTTGTAGTGTTGAGAATCAAACGAGAGAGAGGAAGCCATCTAGCTACTAACTACGGACCCGAAGGTCTACAAAGAACTACTCACGCATCATCGGAGAGGCACCAATGGAAGTGGTGAACCCCTCCGTGATGGTGTCTAGAGTGGATCAGGTGGTTCTGGACTCTGCGGCGGCTGGAATTGATTTTCGTCGAGTCCCCTAGGGTTTCTGGAATATTGGGGTATTTATAGAGCAAAGAGGCGGTTCAGGGGGCACCCGAGGTGGGCACAACCCACCAGGGCGCGCCTGGGCCTCCTGGCGCGCCCTTGTGGGTTGTGCTCCAAGATTATAAAAAATGATATAAAATGACTATAAAATAATTATAAAACATCCAAGATTGATAATATAACAGCATGGAACAATCAAAAATTATAGATACGTTGGAGAAGTATCAGCATCCCCAAGCTTAATTCTTGCTCGTCCTCGAGTAGGTAAATGATAAAAACAGAATTTTTGATGTGGAATGCTGCTTAACATGTCATATCATATTCTTTTATTTATAGCATGGACATTTGGACTCTTATATTGTTCAAAGCAATAGTCTAGTTTTGACATGATAATTTAAATACTCAAGCATATCATCAAGCAACCAAGTCTTTCAAAATATCAACGCTAAAATAAGCTATCCCTAGCCAATTATGTTCAATCATTGATGCATTCATGAAACACACTCGCATATTAACTACACCCAATGCTCAATTATGATCATAGTGCCTCCTAGTTGGTGCTTTATAAGAGAAGATGGAGACTCAAATTCAAAATAAAAATTGCATAAAGTAAAAGAAAGGCCCTTCGCGGGGGGAAGTAGGGATTTGTAGAGGTGCTGGAGCTCAAAGCGAAAATTGAGAGATAAAAACATTTTGAGAGGCATACTTTTCCCACAACGAAAACGACTTAGAGTTCCCAACACTTTCCATGCTAGATACATCATAGGCGGTTCCCAAACAGATATTAAAGTTTATTCCTTTTTCCACCATACTTTAACTTTCCATGGCTAACCGT
This sequence comes from Triticum dicoccoides, assembly GCF_002162155.2. Lineage (NCBI taxonomy): Eukaryota > Viridiplantae > Streptophyta > Magnoliopsida > Poales > Poaceae > Triticum > Triticum dicoccoides. The sequence continues at coordinate 557,092,851 of NC_041382.1, forward strand.
ATCCACGGGTGCCTTCCATACCAACACTTTCCAAAGAATTTATTATTTGACAACATAAAGTAAATTCATTTTTCGTTTCAGGACTGGGCATCCCTAATACTTTTGCCTTACTCTCGTGCAATGACAAGTGAATAAACACTCATCGTGAGAATAACACATCTAGCATGGAAAATATTAGCCACTCCTCACCTCCTTATTAGCGGTACGAGCACACAAAAGAGAATTTTATTTTGAATATTAGAGATGGCACATACACATTTGCTTAGAACGGTAAAAGAATACCGCATATAGGTAGGTATAGTGGACTCATATGGCAAAACTGGTTTAAAGGTTTTTGGATGCACAAGTAGTGATCATACTTAGTGCAAAATGAAGGCTAGCAAAAGATTGAGAAGCGACCAACCAAGAAACGAATAATCTCATAAGCGAGCATTAAGCATAATTAACACTGAATAATGCACCACAAGTAGGATATAATTTCATTGCATAATTGTTTACTTTCGTGCTTGCATAGGGAATCACAAACCTTAACACCAATATTCTTACTAAATCATAATTACTCATCAAGATGACTCACATATCACATCATCATATCTCAAAACTATTACTAAGAATCAAGTTTATTTTGTCCAATGATCTTCATGAAAGTTTTTATTATATGCTTCTTGTACATCTATCACTTTGGAACTAATTTCCATATCTTGCTTTTGATAAGCTCAAACAAATATAAGTGGAGATCATGAGCATAAAATTTCTTTGTCTCAAATTAATTTAAGTGAAGCAAGAGAGAATTTCTTGAAAATTTTACTAACTCTCAAATAAATCTAAGTGAAGCAAGAGAGGATTTCTTCAAAAATACTAAAGCACACCATGCTCAAAAAGATATAAGTGAAGCACTAGAGCAAATCCACAGCTCATAAACATTTAAGTGAAGCATAGAGAGCAATTCTAACAAGTCATGGCATAATTTTGGCTCTCTCAAATAGGTGTGTCAAGCAAGGAATCAAGACTTGGAACACATAATAAAACAAGCAAATACTCTTACCATACAAGACGCTCCAAGCAAAACACATAGTATGTGACTAATAAAAATATAGCTTCGAGTAAAATACCGATGGTCGTTAGAAGAAAGAGGGGATGCCACTCGGGGCATCCCCAAGCTTAGTTGCTTGCTCTCTGTTGGATAATATCTTGGGATGCCGGGGCATCCCCAAGCTTAGGCTCTTCTTACTCCTTATTCCTTCATCCATCGTAAGATAACCCAAAACTTGAAAACTTCAATCACACAAAACTCCAACAAAACCTTCGTGAGATCCGTTAGTATAAGAAAGCATATCACTACTATAAGTACTGTAGAAAACCAACTCATATTTTTCCCTTGCATTATATCTACTGTATTCCAACTTTTCTCTGGAAAAACTTATCAAAGAAAACCATAGAGCCATCAAAACAAGCACACAACGCAAAGAAAACATAATCTGTCAAAAACAGAATAGTCTGTAGCAATCTGGATATTTTGAATAATTTTGTAACTCCAAAAACTCTAAGAAATTAGGACGACCTAGGCAATTTGTATATTAATCTTCTGCAAAAAGAATTGGTATTTTATCGCTCTCTGGTTAAAAACGGAAATTATTTTCAGGAGCGCAAAAGTTTATGTTTTTCAGCAAGATCAAACAACTATCACCCAAGAAGATCCTAAAGGCTTTACTTGGCACATACACTAATTAAGACACAAAAAACAGAATCATAACAGTAGCATAATTGTGCTAACACTCAAGAACAGAAAGCAAAAAGCAAAAATAAATTTTATTCATTGGATTGCCTCCCAACAAGTGCTATCGTTTTATGCCCTAGCTAGGCATAAGATTTCAATGATGCTCACACAAAAGATAATAATTGAAACTCGAAGAGAGTATCATGAAGCATGTGAAAATCACTTTTAAGTCTAACATACTTCCTATGCACAGAAATTTTATAAGTAAACAAATTAGTAAAACAAGCAAAAACTAGCATAAGCAAGGAAAAGGAATAAAGCATTGACAATCTCAACATGAAGAGAGGTAGTTCAGTAACATGAAAATTTCTATGACCATAATTTCCTCTCTCGTAATAATTACATGTAAGATCATACTCAAATTCAACAATATAGCTATCACATAAAATTTTCTCTTAATGATCCACATGCAAGCAAAGTTGACACTCTTCCAAAATAGTGGGGTTATCATCAAATAAAGTCATGACCTCTCCAAGCCCACTTTTATCAAAAAATATATAAGATTGAACACTCTCCAAATTTGTGGGATTATTTTTACCTAGAGTTGACACTCTTCCAAACCCACTTTCAATACTATTGAACACATTATCAATTTTATATTCATTATGAGGCTTAAATAAATTTTCAAGATCATAGGAAACATTATCACCCAATCATGATCATTGCAATAAGTAGTAGACATAGCAAAATTAGCATCCCCAAGCTTAGGGTCTTGCATATTATTGGCACAATTGACATTAATAGAATTTATAATAACATCATTGCAATCATGCTTTTCGTTCAAGGAGCTATCATGAATCACTTCATAAACTTCTTCGTTTAACACTTCATCACAATTTTCAGATTCATAAATCTCAAGCAAAAACTTCATAAAGATAATCCAGTGAACTCAATTCACTAGCAATTGGTTCATCATAATTGGATCTCTTGATAAGATTAGCGAGTGGATGAGGATCCATATGAATTGATTTTTAGCAAGCAAATAGAAGGCACATAGCAACATAAGCAAAGATAGCAAACAAGAGATTTGACGAGAAAATGGCGAATGAAAAAGAGGGCGAATAAAACGGCAAATTTTTATGAAGTGGGGAAGAGGAAAACGAGAGACAAATGGCAAATAATGTAAATTGCGAGGAGGTGAGATTTGTGATTACGAACCTGGTAGATGTTGAAGATCCTCCCTGGCAACGGTGTCAGAAATTCCTTTTGATGCGGCTTGAAGCTACGTCGTTATTTCCCCAAAGAGGAAGGAATGATGCAGCACAATGACGGTAGGTATTTCCCTCAGTGATGAGACCAAGGTTATAAAACCAGTAGGAGAACCATGAACAACACGTAAGCGACGCCTGCACACAAATAACAACTACTCGCAACCCGACGTATTAAAGGGGTTGTCAATCCCTTCGGGTAACGGTGCCAGAAATTGGCCAAACGGATGTGAATAAATTGTAGTAGATTGATAGATCGAACGCCAAATAAAATAAATGAGAATAAATTGCAGCAATGTATTTTTGTATTTTCGGTTTAATAAATCTGAAAATAAAAGGCAAATAAAATAGATCTGAAGGCAAATATATTAAAGAAGAGACCCGGGGGCCGTAGGTTTCACTAGTGGCTTCTCTCGAGAAAAAAAGCAAATGGTGGGTAAACAAATTACTGTTGGGCAATTGATAGAACTTCAAATAATCATGATGATATCCAGGCAATGATCATTATATAGGCATCACGTCCACGATTAGTAGACCGACTCCTGCCTGCATCTACTACTATTACTCCACACATCGACCGCTACCCAGAATGCATCTAGTGTATTAAGTTCATGGGGAAACGGAGTAATGTAATAAGAACGATGACATGATGTAGACAAGATCTATCTATGTAGAGATAGACCCCATCGTTTTATCCTTAGTAGCAATGATACATACATGTCGGTTCCCCTTCTGTCGCTGGGATCAAGCACCGTAAGATCGAACCCACTACAAAGCACCTCTTCCCATTGCAAGATAAATAGATCAAGTTGGCCAAAAAAAACCCAAATATCAGAGAAGAAATCGAGGCTATAAGCAATCATGCATATAAGATATCAAAGAACATTCAAATAACTTTCATGGATAAAAAGATAGATCTGATCATAAACTCAAAGTTCATCTGATCCCAACAAACACACTCCAAAAAGAGTTACATCGTATGGATCTCCAAGAGACCATTGTATTGAGAATCAAACAAGAGAGAGGAAGCCATCCAGCTACTAACTACGGACATGAAGGTCTACAAAGAACTACTCACGCATCATCGGAGAGGCACCAATGGAAGTGGTGACCCCTCCGTGATGGTGTCTAGATTGGATCTGGTGGTTCTGGACTCTGCAGCGGCTGGAATTGATTTTCGTCGACTCCCCTAGGGTTTATGGAATATTGGGGTATTTATAGAGCAAAGAGGCGGTTCAGGGGCACCCGAGGTGGGCACAACGCACCAGGGCACGCTGGAATTGATTTTCGTCGACTCCCCTAGGGTTTCTGGAATATTGGGGTATTTATAGAGCAAAGAGGCGGTTCAGGGGCACCCGAGGTGGGCACAACGCACCAGCGCACCTCGGGTGCCCCTGAACCGCCTCTTTGCTCTACCCCAATATTCCAGCACATCGGGTGCCCCTGAACCGCCTCTTTGCTCTATAAATACCCCAATATTCCAGAAACCCTAGGGGAGTCGACGAAAATCAATTCCAGCCGCCGCAGAGTCCAGAACCACCAGATCCAGGTGCGCCCTGGTGGGTTGTGCTCTCCTCGAAGCACCCCTAGGTGCTTCTTCGGCCCATTGGTTGTCTTTTGGTCCAAAAACAATCTCCAAAAAGTTTCGCTGCATTTCGACTCTGTTTGGTATTGATTTCCTGCGATCTAAAAAACATGCAAAAAACAACAACTAGCACTTGGCACTATGTCAATAGGGTAGTACCAAAAAATGATATAAAATGACTATAAAATGATTATAAAACATCCAAGATTGATAATATAACAGCATGGAACAATCAAAAATTATAGATACATTGGAGATGTATCACTTGCACACTTTGTTAGGACCTTTAGGATCGATAAAACCTTCTGGTTGCATCATATACAACTCTTCTGTAAGAAATCCATTAAGGAATGCAGTTTTGACATCCATTTGCCAAATTTCATAAAATGCGGAAATTGCTAACATGATTCGGATTGACTTAAGCATCGATACAGGCGAGAAGGTCTCATCGTAGTCAACCCCTTGAACTTGTCGAAAACCTTTCGCGACAAGTCGAACTTTATAGATGGTGACATTACCATCAGCGTCTGTCTTCTTCTTGAAGATCCATTTATTCTTAATGGCTTGCCGATCATCGGACAACTCCACCAAAGTCCACACTTTGTTCTCATACATGGATCCTATCTCAGATTTCATGGCCTCGAGCCATTTATCAGAATCTGGGCTCATCATAGCTTCTTCATAATTCATAGGTTCATCATGGTCTAGTAACATGGCTTCCAACACAGGATTACCGTACCACTCTGGTGCGGAACATGCTCTGTTCGACCTACGAGGTCTAGTAGTAACTTGATCCGAAGTTTCACGATCATCATCATTAACTTCCTCTCTAGCTAGTTGGTCTAGGCATCACGGGAACGGATTTCTCTGATGTGCTAATTTCCAAATTGAGAGAAGGTACAATTACCTCATCTAGTTCTACTTTCCTCCCACGCACTTCTTTCGAGAGAAACTCCTTCTCTAGAAATGTTACATTCTTGGCAACAAAGATCTTGCCTTCGGATCTATGGTAGAAGGTGTACCCAATTGTTTCCTTAGGGTATCATACGAAGACACAATTCTTCGATTTTGGTTCGAGCTTATCAGGCTGAAGCCTTTTGACATAAGTGTTGCAACCCCAAACTTTAAGAAACGACGGCTTAGGTTTCTTGCCAATCCATAGTTCATACGGTATTGTCTTAATGGTTTTAGACGGTGCCCTATTTAACGTGAATGCAGCTGTCTCTAATGCATAACCCCAAACTGATAGTGGTAAATCGGTAAGAGACATCATAAATCGCACCATATCTAACAAAGTATGGTTACGACGTTCGGACACACCATTACACTATGGTGTTCCAGGTGGCGTGAGTTGTGAAACAATTCCACATTGTTTTGAATGAAGGCCAAACTCGTAACTCAAATATTCGCCTCCGCGATCAGACCGTAGAAACTTTATTTTGTTGTTACGATGATTCTCTACTTCACTCTGAAATTCTTTGAACTTTTGAAATGTTTTACACTTGTGTTTCATTAAGTAAATATACCCATATCTACTTAAATCATCTATGAAGGTCAGAAAATAACGATACCCGCCGCGTGCCTCAACACTCATCGGACCACATACATCGGTATGTATTATTTCCAGTAAGTCATTAGCTCGCTCCGTTGTTCCGGAGAATGGAGTTTTAGTCATCTTGCCCATGAGGCATGGTTTGCAAGTACCAAATGATTCATAATCAAGTGATTCCAAAAGTCCATATGCATGGAGTTTCTTCATGCACTTTACACCAATATGACCTAAACGGCAGTGCCACAAGTATGTTGCACTATCATTATCAACTTTGCATCTTTTGGCATCAATATTATATATGAATATGTGTGTCACTACGATCGAGATTCAATAAACCATTCACATTGGGTGTATGACCATAGAAGGTTTTATTCATGTGAACAGAACAACAATTATTCTCTGACTTAAATGAATAAAAAATATTGCAATAAACATGATATAATTATATTCATGCTCAACACAAACACCAAATAACATTTATTTAGGTTCAACACTAATCCCAAAGGTAGAGGGAGTGTGTGATGCTGATCACATCATCCTTGGGATCATTTCCAACACACATTGTCACCTTGCTTTTAACTAGTCTGTGCAACTCCTGTTTCGAGTTACTAATCTTAGCAACTGAACCGGTATCAAATACCTAGGGGTTACTACGAACACTAGTAAAATACACATCAGTAACATGTATATCAAATATACCTTTGTTCACTTTGCCATCCTTCTTATCCGCCAAGTATTTGGGGTAGTTCTGCTTCCAGTGACTAGTACCTTTGAAGTAGAAGCACTCAGTTTCACGCTTGGGTCCAGCTTTGGGCTTCTTCCCGGGAGTGGCAACTTGCCTGCCATTCTTTTTGAAGTTCCATTTATTTCCCTTGCCCCTTTTCTTGAAACTAGTGGTCTTGTTAACCATCAACACTTGATGCTCCTTCTTGATTTCTACCATCACCGATTTCAGCATCGCGAAGAGTTCGGGAATAATTTTCATCACCCCTTGCATATTATAGTTCATCACGAAGTTCTAGTAGCTTGGTGATAGTAACTAGAGAACTTTGTCAATCACTATCTTATCTGGAAGATTAACTCCCACTTGATTCAAGCGATTGTAGTACCCAGACATTCTGAGCACACGCTCACTGGTTGAGCTATTCTCCTCCATCTCGTAGGCAAAGTACTTGTTAGAGGTCTCATACCTCTCAACACGATCATGAGTCTGAAATACCAATTTCAGCTCTTGGAACATCTCATATGCTCCGCGGCGTTCAAAATGTTTTGAAGTCCCGGTTCTAAGTCGTAAAGCATGGCGCACTAAACTATCAAGTAGTCATCATATCAAGCTTGCCAAACATTCCTAACGTCTGCATCTGCTCCTGCAACAGGTCTGTCACCTAGAGGTGCATCAAGGACATAATTCTTCTATGCAGCAATGAGGATAATCCTCAGATCACGAACCCGGTCCGCATCATTGCTACTATCATCTTTCAAATTAGTTTTCTCTAGGAACATATCAAAAAAATAGGGGACCTACATCGCGAGCTATTGATCTACAATATAGATTTCTAATACTATCTGGACTAAGTTCATGATAAATTAAGTTCAATTAATCAATTACTGATGAACTCCTACTTAAGTCAACGTCCCTCAAGCGTCTAAGTGTTACATGATCCAAATCAACTAACCCATGTCCGATCATCACGTGAGATGGGGTAGTCATCAATGATGAACATCTCTATGTTGATCATATCTACTATATAATTCACGTTCGACCTTTCGGTCTCCAGTGTTCCGAGGCCATGTCTGTACATGCTAGGCTCGTCCCAAGTATTCCGTGTGTGCAAAACTGTCTTGCACCAGTTGTATGTGAACGCAGAGTCTATCACACCCGATCATCACGTGGTGTCTCGACACGATGAGCTGTAGCAACGGTGCATACCCAGGAAGAACACTTTTACCTTGGAATTTAGCGAAGGGGTCATCTTATAATGCTACCGCCGTAGTAAGCAAAATAAGATGCATAAAAGATAAACATCACATGCAATCAAAATATGTGACATGATATGGCCATCATCATCTTGTGCGTTTGATCTCCATCTCCAAAGCATTGTCATGATCTTCATCATCACCGGCTCGACACCTTGATCTCCATCATTGCATCGTGGTCGTCTCACCAACTATTGCTTCTACAACTATTGCTAACTCATAGCGATAAAGTAAGGCAATTACATGGCGTATGCATTTCATACAATAAAGAGACAACCATAAGGCTCCTGCCGGTTGTCAGATATCTTACAAAACATGATCATCTCATATAATAACATTTATCACATCATGTCTTGACCATATCACATCACAACATGCCCTGCAAAAACAAGTTAGACCTCCTCTACTTTGTTGTGGCAAGTTTTATGTGGGTGCTACGGGCTTCTAGTAAGAACCGTTCTTACCTACGCATAAAACCACAACGGTGTTTCGTCAAGTTTTTTTGTTTTAACCTTCTTCAAGGACCGGCCGCAGTCAAATTTGATTCAACTAAAGTAGGAGAAACAGACACCCGCCAGCCACCTTTATGCAAAACTAGTTGCATGTTAGTCGGTGGAACCGGTCTCATGTGCGTGGACATGTAAGGTTAGTCCGGGCCGCTTCATCCCACAATACCGTGATGACCCACAAGTATAGGGGATCTATCGTAGTCCTTTCGATAAGTAAGAGTGTCAAACCCAACGAGGAGTAGAAGAAATGATAAGCGGTTTTCGGCAAGGTATTCTCTGCAAGCACTGAAATTATCTGTAACAGATAGTTTTGTGATAAGGTAATTTGTAACGAGTAGCAAGTAATAAAAGTAAATAAAGTGCAGCAAGATGGCTCAATCCTTTTTGTAGCAAAGGACAAGCCTAGACAAACTCTTATATGAAGGAAAGTGCTCCCGAGGACACATGGGAATTATCATCAAGCTAGTTTTCATCATGTTCATATGATTCGCGTTCGGTACTTTGATAATTTGATATGTGGGTGGACCGGTGCTTGGGTACTGTCCTTACTTGGACAAGCATCCAACTTATGATTAACCCCCATTGCAAGCATCCGCAACTACAACAGAAATATTAAGGTAAACCTAACCATAGCATGAAACATATGGATCCAAATCAGCCCCTTACGAAGCAATGCATAAACAAGGGTTTAAGCTTCTGTCACTCTAGCAACCCATCATCTACTTGTTACTTCCCAAGGCCTCCCTCTAGGCTCAAACAATGGTGAAGTGTCATGTAGTCGACATTCACATGACACCACTAGAGGGATAACAACATACATCTCATAAAAATATCGAACGAATACCAAATTCACATCACTACTAATAGCAAGACTTCTCCCATGTCCTCAGGAACAAACGTAACTACTCACAAAGTATGTTCATGTTCATAATCAGAGGGGTATTAATATGCATAATGGATCTGAACATATAATCTTCCACCAAGTAAACCAACTAGCATCAACTACAAGGAGTAATCAACACTACTAGCAACCCACAGGTACTAATCTGAGGTTTGGATACAAAGATTGGAAACAAGAGATGAACTATGGTTTGAGATGAGATGGTGCTGGTGAAGATGTTGATGGAGATTGACCCTCTCTCGATGAGAGGATCATTGGTGGTGACGATGGTGATGATTTCCCCCTCCCGGAGGGAAGTTTCCCCGGCAGAACAGTTCCGCCAAATCCCTAGATTGGTTCCGCCAAGGTTCTGCCTCATGGCGGCGGAGTCTCATCCTGAAAGTTTGCTTATGAGTTTTTTCTCGGACGAAAGACCTCATATAGCAGAAGATGGGCATCGGAGGGCCACCAGGGGGCCCACGAGGCAGGGGGCACGCCCAGGGGGTAGGGCGTGCCCCACCCTCGTGGCCAAGGTGTGCCTCCCTCTGGTACTTCTTGCGCTCAGTATTTTTTATATATTCTGGAAATAACTTCTGTGAAGTTTCAGGACTTTTGGAGCTGTGCAGAATAGGTCTATAATATTTGCTCCTTTTCCAGCCCAGAATCCCAGCTGCCGGCACTCTCCCTCTTTATGTAAACCTTGTAAAATAAGAGAGAATAGGCATAAGTATTGTGACATAATGTGTAATAACAGCCCATAATGCAATAAATATCGATATAAAAGCATGATGCAAAATGGACGTATGAACTCCCCCAAGCTTAGACCTCGCTTGTCATCAAGTAGAAGCCGAAATCAAAAAATATGTCCACGCGTTTAGAGATAGAGGTGTCGATAAAAATAAAATACGGACATGAGGGCATCATGATCATTCTTAGAACAACAACATATATATATTTTGTCATATGATCTCTTATGCTAAAGTAGCAATTCAATCACAATTTCAAGTATGAATCATAAACTTCGTTGAGAACCAACAAACTCTAATCTCAGTCATTGAGGCAATTGCAATTTATCATAACATAGGAAAGAGTCAATATAAGAGCTTTTCAGCAAGTCCACATACTCAACTATCATTTAGTCTTTCACAATTGCTAACACTCACGCAATATTTATGGTATGGAGTTTTAATCGGACACAGAGAAAGATAGGGGCTTATAGTTTTGCCTCCCAACGTTTTACCTCAAGGGTAATGTCAACCATAATAGTTCATGAAAACTCACATCCAATTAGCTATATATATATCTTGATCTTCCCAACACATTGTGCTTGCCAAAGGATAAAATGTAAAAGGAAAGGTGAAGATCACCATGACTCTTATATAAGGTAGAAGATAAAAGTAAAAGATAGGCCCTTCGCAGAGGGAAGCAGAGGTTGTAATGCGCTTTTATGGTTGGATGCACAAAATCTTAATGCAAAAGAACGTCACTTTATATTACCACTTGTGATATGGACCTTTATTATGCAGTCCGTCGCTTTTATTTCTTCCATATCACAAGATCGTATAAATCTTATTTTCTCTGCACTAATAGGTCATACATATTTAGAGAGCAATTTTTATTGCTTGCACCGATGACAACTTACTTGAAGGATCTTACTGAATCCATAGGTAGATATGGTGGACTCTCATGGCAAAACTAGGTTTTAGGATATTTGGAAACACAAGTAGTATCTCTACTTGGTGCAAAGAAATTGGCTAGCAAGAGAGGGAAAGGCAAGCTCAACATGTTGGATGATCCATGACAATATAATTTATCTCAGATGAAAGAAAACATAACCCATTACGTTGTCTTCCTTGTCCAACGTCAACTCTTTAGCATATCATACTTTAATGAGTGCTCACAATCATAAAAGATGTCCAAGATAGTATATTTATATGTGAACCTCTCTTTCTTTATTACTTCCTATTAATTGCAACAATGACCAAAACTATGTTTGTCAACTCTCAACAACTTTTAGTCATCATACTCTTTATATGTGAGCTCATTACTCTCCATAAGATCCATATGATCTCTTTATTTCTTTTTATTCTTTCTCCTTTTATTTTATTCCCTCAAGATCATCGCAAAATAATCAATCCCTTGACTCAACACTAAACTTTATTATATATAGCTCACAGACTCGATTACATAGAAGGATCATAAAGCAAAAACTCACAACTAGATCATACTAAAACTTTATTCTACTAGATCAATATATTATCGAAAGGATTGAACTAAGAAAAACGGTAATGATAAAAGTGATGGTGATACTATACCGGGGGACTCCCCCAAGATTGGCAGTTGCCAAGGGGGGTACCCATACCCATGTGATTATATCTCTTTTGCTGGTGAAGGATATGGAGGTGATGATGGATAGTCACACATCGAGCGTAGGAGGTCCTCCAACTTGCGGATAATGCCCTTGAGTGCGATGATATGCTCCTTCAACAAATAAAATTCACGTGTGAGATACTTGTTTTGTATACGAGCTAACTCAATCATCTTGAAATATTCGCTCTCAGTTGGGGTAAGAAGATTGTGATCAAGTTGAAGGATGTCTTCTGCTGCCGGAACTTGGTCCTCTGTGACCTTCTTGATCCCTTCATCCTTGCTGATCTCCATGGGTTCTTCCCTCTTCAGCTCTATCTTCATTAGCCAAGCATCGTTGTCACCATTGTTGGGGGAGGGGGACGACATGATGCCTGGCCTTGACAACCCTGGCATAAAGCAGATCGAAACAAGAACAGAGGATAATTGCATGATACGGTGGTCAAAACCTTCAGGAGATTATATAGTGAATTTTTACCGACCAAAAGAAGTATCGTGCAAGAAAACGGAGGCCGGAGAGCACACAAGGTGCCCACGAGGCAGGGGGCGCGCCCAAGGGGGTAGGGCGCGCCTCCCACCCTCGTGGGAGCCTCGTTTCCTTCCCGGACTACTTCTTATTTTCCTATTTTTCTAAATATTCCAAAACGGAGAAAAATTGCCATTAGAACTATTTTGGAGTTGGTTTACTTACCGTACCACATACCTATTCCTTTTTGGGGTCTGAAACGTTCTTGAAAGTGTCCCTTATGTATTCCTCCGGGGTTACGGTTTCGACAATATTAGTTTCAACATTTACAGGACTACCTGAGATATAATGTTTAATTCTTTGACCGTTCACCACCTTCAGATTTGTGCCTTTGAAGTTGTTGATTTTTATGGCACCGAAATGATAGACCTCCTCGATAACGTAAGGACCTTCTCATTTAGAGAGAAGTTTTCCTGCAAAAAATCTTAAACGAGAGTTGTATAACAATACATAATCACCTACATTAAACTCACGCTTTTGTATCATTTTGTCATGCCATCTTTTAACTTTTTCTTTAAACAGCTTGGCATTCTCATAGGCTTGGGTTCTCCATTCATCCAGTGAGCTAATGTCAAATAACCTCTTCTCACCAGCAAGTTTAAAATCATAATTGAGCTCTTTAATAGCCCAATATGCCTTATGTTCTAGTTCGAGAGGTAACTAACATGCTTTTCCATAAATCATTTTATACGGAGACTTACCAATAGGATTTTTATATGCAGTTCTATAGGCCCATAATGCATCATCAAGTTTCTTGGATCAATTCTTCCTAGATCTATTAACAGTCTTTTGCAAAATTAATTTGAACTCCCTATTACTCAATTCTACTTGACCACTATACTATGGGTGATAAGGAGATGCAATTCTATGATTAACATCATACTTAGCAAGCATTTTACGAAAGGCACCATGAATAAAATGTGAACCACCATCAGTCATTAAATATCTAGGGACTCCAAACCTTGGAAAAATAACTTCTTTAAGCATCTTAATAGAGGTGTTATGATCAACACTACTAGTTGGAATAGCTTCTACCCACTTAGTAACGTAATCAACAGCAACTAAAATATGTGTATACCCATTAGAGGAAGGAAATGGTCCCATATAATCAAAGCCCCAAACATCAAATGGTTCAATAACAAGTGAATAATTCATAGGCATTTCTTGATGTCTACTAATTTTACCAATTCTTTGACATTCATCACAAGATAATACAAACTTACGAGCATCCTTGAAGATAGTAGGCCAATAAAAACCGGATTGCAATACCTTATGCGCAGTTCTATCTCCAGCGTAGTGTCCTCCATAAGCTTCGGAGTGACACTTGCGTAGGATCTGTTCCTGTTCATGCTCAGGTATACAACGTCTAATAACACCATCTACTCCGTCTTTATAAAGGTGTGGGCATCCCATAAGTTATGTCTTAAATCGTAGAAAAACCTTTTCTTTTGCTAGTATGTGAAACTAGGTGGTATAAATTTAGCAACAATGTAATTAACATAATCAGCATACCATGGAGCAGTGCGAGAAGCATTTATGACAGCTAATTGTTCATCAGGAAAGCTATCATCAATAGGTAGTGGGTCATCAAGAATATTTTCTAACCTAGACAAGTTGTCTGCAACGGGGTTCTCAGCTCCCTTTCTATCAATAATATGCAAATCAAATTCTTGTAGCAAGAGAACCCATCTAATAAGTCTAGTTTTAGCATCTTTCTTTTCCATAAGGTATTTAATAGCAGCATGATCAGTGTGAATAGTTACTTCAGAATCAACAATATAAGGTCTGAACTTATCACAAGCAAAAACAACTGCTAAAAATTCTTTTTCAGTGGTAGCATAATTTCTCTGGGCATTGTCTAGAGTTTTACTAGCATATTGAATAACATTTAATTTCTTATCAACTCTTTGCCCTAGAACAGCCCCTACAGCATAATCACTAGCATCACACATAATTTCAAAGGGTAAATTCCAATCAGGTGGCTGAACAATAGGTGCAGAAATTAATGCTTTCTTAAGTATTTCAAATGCTTCTACACAATCATCATCAAAGACAAAAGGAATATCTTTTTGTAATACTTTAGTCAGAGGCCGAGAAATGTTTGAGAAGTCCTTAATGAACCTCCTATAAAAACATGCGTGACCGAGGAAACTTCTTATACCTTTGATGTCCTTGGGACACGACATTTTCCAATAGCATCAACTTTAGCTTTGTCAACTTCAATACCTCTTTCAGAATTTTATGCCCCAAGACAATACCTTCATTAACCATAAAGTGGCACTTCTCCCAATTTAAGACAAGATTAGTTTCTTCACATCTCTGCAAAACTCGATCAAGGTTGCTCAAGAAATCATCAAAAGAGGATCCATAAACGGAGAAATCATCCATGAAAACCACACAAATATTTTCACAAAAGTCAGAGAATATAGCCATCATGCATCTTTGAAAGGTAGCAGGTGCATTATATAAACCAAAAGGCATATGTCTATAAGCAAAGGTACCGAAAGGGCAAGTAAAAGTGGTCTTTGCTTGATCATCAACTAACACAGGTATTTGAGAGAAGCCAGAGTAACCATCTAGAAAGCAAAAATGTGTATGTTTGGATAATCTTTCTAGCATTTTATCAATAAAAGGCAAAGGGTAATGATCTTTTTTAGTAGCTTTATTTATTTGCGGAAACCAATTACCATCCTATAACCTGTAATGATTCTTTGTGGAATCAATTCATCTTTACCATTAGGAACGGTAGTAATACCTCCCTTCTTAGGGACACAATGGACA
This sequence comes from Triticum dicoccoides, assembly GCF_002162155.2. Taxonomy (NCBI): domain Eukaryota; kingdom Viridiplantae; phylum Streptophyta; class Magnoliopsida; order Poales; family Poaceae; genus Triticum; species Triticum dicoccoides. The sequence goes on from NC_041382.1 coordinate 557,108,013, forward strand.
TGACTTACCCACTGACTATCAGCAACGGGATAAATTATACCAGCCTCAAGGAGCTTTAATATTTCCTTTCTTACCACTTCTTTCATCTTAGGATTTAGCCGTCGTTGGTGATCAATAACTGGTTTGGCATCCTTCTCCAAATTTATTTTGTGTTGACATAGAGTGGGACTAATGCCCTTAAGATCATCAAGAGTATATCCAATAGCAGCACGGTGCTTCTTCAGAGTTTCCAATAATTTCTTTTCTTCATGCTCTGAAAGGTTAGCACTAATAATAACAGGATATATTTTCTTTTCATCAAGATAAGCATATTTAAGAGTATCAGGCAATGGTTTAAGCTCAAACACGGGATCACCCTTGGGTGGAGGAGGATCCCCTAGGATTTCAATAGGCAAATTGTGTTTCAGAATGGGTCCTTGTTTAAAGAATACTTCATCTATTTCCCTTCTTTCATTCATAAACATGTCATTCTCATGGTCTAGCAAATATTGTTCTAAAGGATCATTAGGAGGCACAACAATAGAAGCAAGACCAATAATTTCATCTTTACTAGGAAATTCTTCATCACGGGGTTGTCTACGAAATTTAGAAAAATTAAACTCATGAGACATATCATCCAAACCAATAGTAACAACATCCTTCTTGCAATCTATCTTAGCATTAACAGTATTCAAGAAGGGTCTACCAAATATAATGGGGCAAAAGCTATCTTGAGGGGAACCAAGAATAAGGAAATCAGCAGGATATTTAGCCTTCCCACACAAGACTTCAACGTCTCTAACAATCCCAATTGGTGAAATAGTATCACTATTAGCAAGCTTAATGGTAACATCGATATCTTCTATCTCAGCTGGTGCAATATCATGCATAATTTCTTTGAATAAGGAAATAGGTATTGCACTAGCACTAGCACCCATATCACACAAGCCATGATAACAATGATCTCCTATTTTAACAGAAATAACAGGCATGCCTACCACAGGTCTATGTTTATCTTTAGCACAGGTTTTGCAATTCTAGCAGTCTCATCACAAAAGTAAATAACATGCCCATCAATATTATCAGCCAAGAGATCTTTAACAATAGCAATATTAGGTTCAACTTTAACTTGCTCAGGGGGTGCATAAGTTCTAGTATTACTTTTACGAACCACAGTTGAAGCTTTAGCATGATCCTTTACTCTAACAGGAAAGGCGGTTTCTCAACATAAGCAGTAGGAACAATAGGATCATTATAAGTGATAGTCTTTTCTTCAACTTTAATAGGTTCAACTACTTTTACTTCTATGGGAGGATGATATTTAAACCTGTCGGTGTACAAAAAGAGGGGTGCACTTTTTGTACCCCTATAACTGTGCACGGGCAGTCAGAGCCGCGGGGGTACCACCACACCAAGCAAGGCAAGGGAGGTGAGCCAGGGTAAGACCGAAGCTCAATGGAACTAGGACGACGCCAAGGCCAAAACCACGAAGAACAAAGGAGACAAAGCGGACTCCCCCGGCAAGATCCTTGCTGGGAGACAGTTTTAGCAACCCCGGCAAGACCCTTGCCGCGGCAACTCGCCCCACGCCTATGGAGCAAATCACCCTTGAGTCCACTGCCCCCATGGGGCAAGGATTCGGGAGACATCCCCATGGTGGCATGAAGATCTTTGTGAAGACATTCAAGATCAGATACGTACAATAGAAGATGACGACCCTTGGCGGGATCCCAGCCGAGGAAGACCACAAGGCCCCCGGCAAGCGCCTTGCCGGGGATCACAGCAAGCGCCCCGGCAAGGCCCTTGCCAAGAACATCCGTAGGGCCACCAGCAGGCCAACCCTGACTAAGCCTCCACCACCGTACCCATGCAGCTGCCGTCCCAACCAGCTAGGCGGACACCTGCGTGGCGGCATGCAGATCTTCATGAAGACCCACCACTGCGCCACCTCAGCTGCCTGCCTACCTGCATGGCATCACATGCATCGCTGGCCAGGGCACGTGTCGACACAAGAAGGAGTGGCGACAGACGAGACAGGTTTCTCCCCCGTCGCCGATAAAGCAAGGACACCTAAGCAAGACACATTAAATGTGCCTTGTCATGTAATGCGAGGGATAACCTCGCATCACTGTACCCTTTCCACCTCCTGCGTGCCACTGTGGCAACCCCTTTTTCTATAAAAGGAGGCCCGAGGCGACCAGGAGGAGGATTCGGCTTTTTGGAGCTCCTAATGCCCCAGAGCTAGCTCAAGAACAGGAATATACATCCACCAAAGCAGGAGTAGGGTTTTACGCATCCTCGCGGCCCGAACCTGGATAAACAAACTGTGTACTATCTGTTTGATCCGCTCTTCTCATGACCCCGCGCCCCGCTAATCGTAGTAGGGATTCTTGTGATCCCATAGGTGTCGTTCCCACCGACAAAACCACTTCTCCTTAGGGAGATTAACATGAGTAGCAAAGGATTCACAGAAAGAAGCTACTATCTCAGAGTCAAGTCCATATTTAGTGCTAAATTTACGGAAAACATCGGTATCCATAAAAGATTTAACACAATCAAACTTAGGTGTTATACCTGACTCCTTACCTTCGTCGAGATCCCAATCTTTAGAGTTGCGTTTAATTCTCTCCAATAAATTCCATTTGAATTCAATAGTATTCATCATAAAGGAACCAACACAAGAAGTATCGAGCATGGAGCGATTGTTGTCAGAAAGCCGAGCATAAATTTTTTGAATAATCATTTCTCTTGAGTGCTCATGATTGGGGCATGAATATAAAATTGACTTAAGCCTCCCCCAAGCTTGATCGATGCTTTCTCCTTTGTGAGGCCAAAAATTATATATATAATTACGATCCCATAGGTGTCATTCCCACCGACATCTTTGGTGCGCCAGGTAGGGGGCGCAGTTGTGAGAATTGGCTCTAGCAGTTAGCCCAGCACTCCTTCGTCTTCGTGGCCCTTGGAGAAGAAAGGAGGCCAGAAGATCGGCACTCGAGCGACTGCAAACAGAAGCTAAGTTGCACTGAACCCTTATTTGTTCTATCCTTCTTATATGAGATTATTCCCCCCGGAGATGTCACGCCTTTGTATGAGAAACCTGCACGCCAGGGGGCTCTCCCACGATCGGCAATGCCCTTGCCCTATTTTGAGTCCGCTCAACAGCTCAAGCGGCTGCATCGAGAATGGCAGAGTAGCCTTCCGCGATCAACAACACTCTCGATTCTGACTCGAGTCAAGCTCGACAGTTCGAGCGGCCGCGTTCAGAACGGTAAGGTGGCTCGTCCGGCAGCATGCATACCCGGTAGGCCCATGGGGATCCGTCCCCAAAACGCCGCTAGGGGCTTCCGCGCCGGCGAACCTACCCAATCGACGTAGGGCTCGCACACAAAGAGAAATTGAACGGGGAAATAACATGCATGAAAATTAAGAGTACTGCAAAAGTTATGTTACATCACATCATTGCTGTGGTTCTAACTAAAGATAAAATTTGTCTTGGTCGGGAACCTGCAGCGGTGAAGAAGAACGGGATGCCTAATCCCGGCGCTGGCCTTCCACCCTCTTGATTTCGTCGATACTGCTGATGATGGGCTTGATGCGCTCCTTGAGCACAATGAGGTCAGTACCATCCGACAAGCTATCCATCGCGGCTTCGAAGTCGAGATCGGGATTCCAGTACGCCATCTTGGTGAGGACCTTGGTCATGACCCCCCGGCAAAGTCGCCGGGCCTCCCCGGCCAACGTGGTCGCTCTGTTGGAGTGAAGATAAGCCAAGGCTCCAAGGACGCCCTCGAAGAACTGGCTCAGCTTGGCGTTGACGGTCCCGCTGCGCTCAGGGGCATACCTCACGTTTGGCATCCCCATGGTGGCCAACTGCGAGGTGACCCTGCCGGCGACGTCCTCCAGATGGCTGATCCATCTGTTCTCGCCCGCCACATATTCCTGGTGGGAGGCGGCCTCGTTCGCCCGCAGCTGCTTCTCCTCCTCCAGGCTCCTGGTCAAGGTCTCCTCCCGAGCTCTGCTCCCTGACAACATCTTCTCAAGATTCTCCAGCTTCAGCTTGAGATCTCTGATGGAGTTTTGCGCTTTGGAGAGCTCCCCAGCCCTGCTGATGACCGCTCCTTGCGCCTCTACCAAGGCGCTGTTGAGCGTGCTCTTCTCGTTGGACAGCTTGATGGCCTGCTCCTTCAGCTCATCCCGCTCTACCTCCAACTCCTTCACCTTGTCGGCATGGGCCAGAGCTTGGGCATCGAGTGCCTCTTTGTGCCTCTGCTCCAGCTCGCGAGTCCGTCGCACGACAAGGGCCTCGAGCTCCTCATCCTTGCCGCGGTGCGTTGCGGCAAGCTTCGCCTCACGCACGGAGAGGTCCTCTTCCTGGGAATCCAATGCGGCTTGATGCTGGTTCCGGGCGGCCTCGGCCGCGGCAGCTAAGTTCGCCGCCTTTTCCTGGGCCTTCTCGATGTCAGCCATCTTAATGGTGAGCTCTACATCGCGCTTGGCCAATTCCCCCTGAAAGGCCCTCTGCTCCTCGAAAGTCTGGTGAAACCAGGTCTGCATCTCAGCAACGCGCGCCTTGAAGTCCACCTCCGCCTTGTCCACCGTTGCCATCCTGGACTTGACCTTGTCCAGGCGAGTATGGTAGAGCACTTGGAGCTTTCGGAAATTGGTCCCCATGGCACGGAAAAGCTGCTCTTCTGGAGAACCATCACCGCCAACGCCCGGTTCATCGACCACCTCGAGCTCGGTGACAGCAAGCACCTCGCCGTCAAAGACTTCCCCTTCCGCGGGCGCTCGGGAACTTGACGCCCCTGGAAGATGGATGAAAAGATCGTCGCCCACCTTCAGGTATCTGCCGGGGCCCGAGGTTGAGGAGGAGGGAGGCTGATCATCAACCACCTCTTCCTCGGCGGTGGCCTTGCCGGCTTCCCCGGCAGGCCCACCGCTGGCACCCTCGGCAGAAACCTCGCCGGTCGCCTTGGCGGCCCCCGCAGCAGTGTCCTCGGCAACATCCTTGGCGGCCTCATCGGCGGCGACCTCGTCAGCATCTCTGGCAGCCTCCTCGGCGGCAATCCTATTGGCCTCTGCCGCGGCCTCCTCAGCAATATTCCCAACAACATTATCCACGTCCTCCATATCTATTGAAGGAGGGCATGGGCAGTAATGGGAGCAATGAAGCCAAGAAAAAGAATAAGGGGAAAACAGAGACGGAGGACAGGCGACTCACCAGTGCCAAGCTGTGAAGCAGAAGTCCCCTCCCCGCCAGCATTTGGTGCCGTGGCAGAGTCACCAGCGCCCAAGTTCCCCTCTTCCTCCATGGGTCTGGGCTCCATGCTTGATGCCCTTGCCGGGGACGCCCCTCGCGGCGGCGTAGTCGATGGGGGTGGTGTGTTGGGGGTAGCCCTCTGCGGCTCCTCCTGCTGCCGCTCCCCTCCTGCAAACCCGACAAGGTCAACACCATAGCATCGAACGCCTACCACATGTCGAATAAGAGGAGGGTGAAGAACTTACGCTGGGGGCTGTGCTGGGGGCTGCTGTCTGGGCTGCTCAACACCACCAGCGGCGTCTTTGAAGCCCCAGCCGGGGGCTGACTGCTCGCCGAGGCCTTCGCCCTCTTCACCCTCTGGGCCAATGTCTCTGCATCCCTACAAAAGCAAAAACGGATCAGGAGAGGTGACTTAATTTGGGGGAATGGAAATGGCAGTAAGGAACAGAGTACTTACTCGTCATCCATCTCCTCCTCCTCCACCACTTTCCTTTTCCTCTTCGGGCTGAGAGGCCCGAGATCAAAAGCGACCTCCGCGTCGACATCCAAGTCGACATTTGCCGGAGGAGGCGAAGAAGGCGGGGTTTGTGCGCGCCCAGATGAGGAAGGGACTGTTGCCTTCTTCTTCTCAGCGGCCTTCGTCAGCCTCTTCGCTGCCGTGGCCCTCGTGTGACGCCCGGACCCCTCCAGGGTCAATTGAGGCCGCATAGCCCTGCCGGGCCGGACCGGCTCGCCGGAGCCAGACCACCGTAGGACTCGCCCTCTTCCCCTGGCTGGCGTCGATCTCGCGGCCACATCCTCCTCCCCCGATGACTTGTCGGCCGCATCTTCGACAAGTGGAGCTCCCGTGTCGGCGCTGCTAACCTCCCTGGAGGCCGCCGCCCACCGGGTGAGCTGCTCTTCCTCCGCAGCCGTTGCGGCCTTGTCCTCCACACCCCGGGCGCTGCCGGCCTCCATGGCAAGCTGTGCCTCCCTCGCCCTAGTGGCAATGTAGTCCAGCTCTGCCTGGGTAGTGTCCATGACAAGCCACCGCTCGGCGTCAGCATTGACATATACCTCGATCAGGGTGTCAAAGAATTGCAGCACATCCGCATCCTTCGGCTCCTGCCAGCACGGGACAGGGCCGTGCGCATTACAGTCCGGCATCATAGCGATGATCTCAGACCGACGTGAATTACTGCACAACGGGACCACCCCCGCCGGCAACTTGAAAAACGGCCCCTTGAGGGCCTTGCCGACCTTTGCGGCAGCCCTCGCGGCTTTGCCGGTCCGTTCGACCTCACCGTCGCGACCCACATCAAGCTGAAAAAGTCGCTGGCAGAAGTGGGCATGCGCCATCACCGTGAAATTATGGTCGAGGCCAGGGCGGAGTCGCATAATGTCAGCCGGATTCGTAAAGAGCCAGGATGGCCTCCCCTTGTTGTGCAACGGGGCGATCCGGCGGCGAATGAAGTCTGCCCTGATCATCTCAAGGGTGAGTCCAGCCCGGGTCAGCTGGAGAATCCTGGTGGTGGCGACAGTGAGCCTCCCGTCGGCGGCGTCGACATCACCCCAATCGCTGCCGCGAACCGGCGGCACTCGGCGGACCTTGCAGAATTCCAGCGGGTCTTCATCTTCAATCCAGCACCACCAGCCACGCCATTCCTCCCACCTCTCCTTCACGGCACTGTCCGGGTACGCCCCCTTGGATCTTGGGATCGAGGTGACGCAACCAGAGACGGCACCTCCCGACTGGATCCGAGGGGAGAAATAATGGCAGAAGAGTGCCGTGTTGGGCTGCACCCCGGCAGAGCCTTCGCAAAGATGCTCAAAGAAAGCCATGCACACCACAGCATTCGGAGTAAAATCCAAGAGGCGAAAGCCGAAGGTGTGCATAATGTCGCAGAAGAAATCGGAAAAAGGGGGGCATAACCCGCAAGAAAGATAATCGACGAAAAAGGGATACCGATTTGGGGCAGGATCGGCGCAAGCGGGAGGAATGACGCGTGTCGCCGGATGTCCCGAATTCTCTCCCCCCGTCATCACTCCCCATAGAGGCCTGAAGGAGGCCCGGAGCTCATGAACATCAACCGTCGAGGGGAAGAAGAAGGCGGACTTCGTCCGGTCCCCCAATAGCGCACTCTCCGGCGGCTCCATAGTCCCAGCGCCCTTGGCCACCCCCTTGCCCTTGACGGATTTGGGCGCCATGGCGGCTAAGAAAGTTAGAGGACTGAGGGAGGGGGATGGCGAAGCAACGACGGTGGGCAATGGCGGAAGCTTAGGAAGGAAGGAAGAGAGGAAACAGCGGCTCTAAGATTGGAGAAGGCACGAGGAAAGAGGAGAAAGTGAGCAGCACGCCCACGGTTATTCCTTTTTTATGGGGGGAAACACGGGCCGCCTCCTTTCACATTAACTGTGATGTGACGCATGCCCGCAGGAACCAACCCCACGCATGCCGCCCACATCACACGCGCCTCCCGACGCCGCGCCACGCGCGGGAGTTGTGGGAAGCGCAACGCGCGAAAAATCTTACCACGGTAAAAAAAACACCCTGCCTGCCCGTGCACCGTTTTTGGGCCTAGCCCAACAATGCATTGCACTTATGTGTGGCCCAGGCCCGGAGGCTCCTGTCGGTGTACAAAAAGAGGGGTGCACTTTTTGAACCCCTATAACTGTGCACGGACAGTCAGACCTGCGGGCACCACCACACCAAGCAAGGCAAGGGAGGTGAGCCAGGGTAAGACCGAAGCTCAAGGGAACTAGGACGACGCCAAGGCCAAAACCACGAAGAACAACGGAGACGAAGCGGACTCCCCCGGCAAGATCCTTGCCGGGAGACAGTTTTAGCAACCCCGGCAAGACCCTTGCCGCGGCAACTTGCCCCACGCCTATGGAGCAAATCACCCTTGAGTCCACTGTCCCCATGGGGCAAGGATTCAGGAGACATCCTCATGGTGGCATGCAGATCTTTGTGAAGACATTCAAGATCAGATACGTACAATAGAAGATGACGACCCTTGGCGGGATCCTAGCCGAGGAAGACCACAAGGCCCCCGGCAAGCGCCTTGCCGGGGATGACAGCAAGCGCCCCGGCAAGACCCTTGCTGGGGCCCTGGCAAGGCCCTTGCCTAGAACATCCGTAGGGCCACCATCAGGCCCACGCCGACTAAACCTCCACCACCGCACGCATGCAGCTGACGACCCAACCAGCTGGGCGGGCACCTGCGTGGCGGCATGCAGATCTTCGTGAAGACCCACCACTGCGCCACCTCAGCTGCCTGCCTACCTGCATGGCATCACAGGCATCGCTGGCCAGGGCGCGTGTCGACACAAGAAGGAGCGGCGACGGACGAGATAGGTTTCTCCCCCATCCCCGATAAAGCAAGGACACCTAAGCAAGACGCATTAAATGCGCCTTGTCATGTAATGCGAGGGATAACCTCACATCACTGTACCCTTTCCACCTCCTGCGTGCCACTGTGGCAACCCCTTTTTCTATAAAAGGAGGCCCGAGGCGACCAGGAGGAGGATTCGGCTTTTTGGAGCTCCTAATGCCCCAGAGCTAGCTCAAGAACATGAATATACATCCACCAAAGCAGGAGTAGGGTTTTACGCATCCTCGCGGCCCGAACCTGGATAAACAAACTGTGTACTATCTGTTTGATCCGCTCTTCTCACGACCCCGCGCCCCGCTAACCGTAGTAGGGATTCTTGTGATCCCATAGGTGTCGTTCCCATCGACATCTTTGGCGCGCCAGGTAGGGACGCAGTTGTGAGAATTGGCTATAGCAGTTAGCCCAGCACTCCTTCGTCTTCGTGGCCCTTGGACAAGAAAGGAGGCCAGAAGATCGGCACTCGAGCGACTGCAAACAGAAGCTAAGTTGCACCGAACCCTTATTTGTTCTATCATTCTTATAAGAGATTATTCCCCTCGGAGATGTCACGCCTTTGTATGAGAAACCTACACGCCAGGGGGCTCTCCCACGATCGGCAACATCCTTGCCCTGTTTTGAGTCCGCTCAACAGCTCAAGCGGCTGCGTCGAGAATAGCAGAGTAGCCTTCCGCAATCAACAACGCTCTCGATTCTGACTCGAGTCAAGCTCGACAGTTTGAGCGGCCGCGTTCAGAACGGTAAGGTGGCTCGTCCGGCAGCACGCATACCTGGCAGGCCCATGGGGATCCGTCCCCAAAACGCCGCTAGGGGCTTCCACGCCGGCGAACCTACCCAATCGACATAGGGCGCACATACAAAGAGAAATTGAACGGGGAAATAACGTGCATGAAAATTAAGAGTACTGCAAAAGTTATGTTACATCACATCATTGTTGTGGTTCTAACTAAAGATAAAATTTGTCTTGGTCGGGAACCTGCAGCGGCGAAGAAGAACGGGATGCCTAATCCCGGCGCAGGCCTTCCACCCACTTGATTTCGTCGATACTGCTGATGATGGGCTTGATGCGCTCCTTGAGCACCGTGAGGTCAGTACCATCCGGCAAGCTATCCATCGCGGATTTGAAGTCGAGGTTAGGATTCCAGTACGCCATCTTGGTGAGGACCTTGGTCATGACCCCCCGGCAAAGTCGCCGGGCCTCCCCGGCCAACGTGGTCGCTCTGTTGGAGTGAAGATAAGCCAAGGCTCCAAGGACGCCCTCGAAGAACTGGGTCAGTTTGGCGTTGACGGTCCCGCTGCGCTCAGGGGCATACCTCACGTTTGGCATCCCCATGGTGGCCAACTGCGAGGTGACCCTGCGGGCGACGTCCTCCAGATGGTTGATCCATCTGTTCTCGCCCGCCACATATTCCTGGTGGGAGGCGGCCTCGTTCGCCCGCAGCTGCTTCTCCTCCTCCAGGCTCCTGGTCAAGGTCTCCTCCCGAGCTCTGCTCCCCGACAACATCTTCTCGAGATTCTCTAGCTTCAGCTTGAGATCTCTCATGGAGTTTTGTGCTTCGGAGAGCTCCCCAGCCCTGCTGATGACCGCTCCTTGCGCCTCTACCAAGGAGCTGTTGAGCGTGCTCTTCTCGTTGGACAGCTTGAGGGCCTACTCCTTCAGCTCGTCCCGCTCTACCTCCAACTCCTTCACCTTGCCGGCATGGGCCAGAGCTTGGGCATCGAGTGCCTCTTTGTGCCTCTGCTCCAGCTCGCGAGTCCGTCGGACGATAAGGGCCTCGAGCTCCTCATCCTTGCCGCGGAGCGTTGCGGCAAGCTTCGCCTCACGCACAGAGAGGTCCTCTTCCTGGGAATCCAATGCAGCTTGATGCTGGTTCCGGGCGGCCTCGGCCGCGGCAGCCAAGTTCGCCGCCTTTTCCTGGGCCTTCTCGATGTCAGCCATCTTCATGGTGAGCTCTACATCGCGCTTGGCCAATTCCCCCTGAAAGGCCCTCTGCTCCTCGCGAGTCTGGTGAAACCAGGTCTGCGTCTCAGCAACGCGCGCCTTGAAGTCCACCTCCGCCTTGTCCACCGTTGCCATCTTGGACTTGACCTTGTCCAGGCGAGCACGGTAGAGCACTTGGAGCTTTCGGAAATTGGCCCCCATGGCACGGAAAAGCTGCTCTTCTGGAGAACCATCACCGCCAACGCCCGGTTCATCGACCACCTCGAGCCCGGTGGCAGCAAGCACCTCGCCGTCAAAGACTTTCCCTTCGGCGGGCGCTCGGGAACTTGACGCCCCTAGAAGATGGACGAAAAGATCGTCGCCCACCTTCAGAAATCTGCCGGGGCCCGAGGTTGAGGAGGAGGGAGGCTGATCATAAACCACCTCTTCCTCGGCGGTGGCCTTGCCGGCTTCCCCGGCAGGCCCACCGCTGGCACCCTCGGCAGAAGGCTCACCGGTCGCCTTGGCGGCCCCCACATCGGTGTCCTCGGCAGCAACCTTGGCGGCCTCATCGGCGGCGACCTCGTCAGCATCTCTGGCGGCCTCCTCGGCGGCAATCCTATCGGCCTCCGCCGCGGCCTCCTCAGCAATATTCCCAACAACAGTATCCACGTCCTCCATATCTATTGAAGGAGGGCCTAGGCAGTAATGGGAGCAATGAAGCCAAGAAAAAGAATAAGGGAAAAACAGAGACGGAGGAGAGGCGACTCACCAGTGCCAAGCTGTGAAGCATAAATCCCCTCCCCGCCAGCATTTGGCGCCGTGGCAGAGTCACCAGCACCCAAGTTCCCCTCTTCCTCCATGGGTGTGGGCTCTGTGCTTGATGCCCTTGCCGGGGACGCCCCTCGCGGCAGCGTAGTCGACGGGGGTGGTGTGTTGGGGGTAGCCCTCTGCGGCTCCTCCTGCTGCCGCTGCCCTCCTGCAAACCCGACAAGGTCAACACCATAGCATCGAACGCCTACCACTTGTCGAATAAGAGGAGGGCGAAGAACTTACGCTGGGGGCTGTGCCGGGAGCTGCTGTCCGGGCTGCGCAACACCACCAGTGGCGTCTTTGAAGCCCCAGCCGGGGGCTGACTGCTCGCCGAGGCCTTCGCCCTCTTCACCCTCTGGGCCAATGTCTCTGCATCCCTACAAAAGCAAAAACGGATCAGGAGAGGTGACTTAATTTGGGGGAATGGAAATGGCAGTAAGGAACGGAGTACTTACTCGTCATCCATCTCCTCCTCCTCCACCACTTTCCTTTTCCTCTTCGGCTGAGAGGCCCGAGATCAAAAGCGACCTCCGCGTCGACATCCGAGTCGACATCTGCTGGAGGAGGCGAAGAAGGCGGGGTTTGTGCGGGCCCAGATGAGGAAGGGACTGTTGTCTTCTTCTTCTCAGCGGCCTTCGTCAGCCTCTTCGCTCCGTGGCCCTCGTGTGACGCCCGGACCCCTCCAGGGTCAATTGAGGCCGCATAGCCCTGCCGGGCCGGACCGGCTCGCCGGAGCCAGACCGCCGCGGGACTCACCCTCTTCCCCTGTCTGGCATCGAGCCCGCCGCTACATCCTCCTCCCCCGACGACTCGTCGGCCGCATCTTCGACAAGTGGAGCTCCCATGTCGGCGCTGCTAACCTCCCCGGAGGCCGCCGCCCACCGGGTGAGCTCCTCTTCCTCCGCAGCCGTTGCGGCCTTGTCCTCCACACACCCGGCGCTGCCGGCCTCCATGGCAAGCTGTGCCTCCCTCGCCCTAGTGGCGATGTAGTCCAGCTCTGTCTGGGTAGTGTCCATGACAAGCCACCGCTCAGCGTCAGCATTGACATATACCTCGATCAGGGTGTCAAAGAATTGTTGCACATCTGCATCCTTCGGCTCCTTCCAGCTCAGGACAAGGCCGTGCGCATTACAGTCCAGCATCATAGCGATCATCTCGGACCAACGTGAATTATTGCATAACGGGACCACCCACGCTAGCAACTTGAAAAACGGCCCCTTGATGGCCTTGCCGACCTTTGCGGCAGCCCTCGCGGCTTTGCCGGTCCGTTTGACCTCGCCGTCGCGACCCACATCAAGCTGAAAAAGCCGCTGGCAGAAGTGGGCATGCACCATCACCATGAAATTATGGTCGAGGCGAGGGCGGAGTCGCATAATGTCAGCCAGATTCATAAAGAGCCAGGCTGGCCTCCCCTTGTTGTGCAACGGGGCGATCCGGCGGCGAATGAAGTCCGCCCCGATCATCTCAAGGGTGAGTCCAGCCTGGGTCGGCCGGAGAATCCTGGTGGTGGCGATAGTGAGCCTCCCGTCGGCGGCATCGACATCACCCCAATCGCTGCCGCGAACCGGCGGCACTCGGCGGACCTTGCAGAATTCTGGCGGGTCTTCATCTTCAATCCAGCACCACCGACCACGCCATTCCTCCCACCTCTCCTTCACGGCACCGTCCGGGTATGCCCCCTTGGATCTTGGGATCCAAGTGACGCAACCAGAGACGACACCTCCCGGCTGGATCCGAGGGGAGAAATAATGGCAGAAGAGTGCCGTGTTGGGCTGCACCCCGGCAGAGCCTTCACAAAGATGCGCAAAGAAAGCCATGCACACCACCGCATTCGGATCAAAATCCAAGAGGCGAACGCCGAAGGTGTGCATAATGTCGCAGAAGAAATTGGAAAAAGGGGGCATAACCCGCAAGAAAGATAATCGACGAAAAAGGGATACCGATTTGGGGCAGGATCGGCGCAAGCGGCAGGAATGACGCGCGTCGCCAGATGTCCCGAATTATCTCCCCCCGTGTTCACTCCCCATAGAGGCCTGAAGGAGGCCCGGAGCTCACGAACATCAACCGTCGAGGGGAAGAAGAAGGTGGACTTCGTCCGGTCCCCCAATAGCGCACTCTCCGGCGGCTCCATAGTCCCAGCGCCCTTGGCCAACCCCTTGCCCTTGACGGATTTGGGCGCCATGGCGGCTAAGAAAGTTAGAGGACTGAGGGAGGGGGATGGCGAAGCAACGACGGAGGGCGACGGCGGAAGCTTAGGAAGGAAGGAATAGAGGAAACGGCGGCTCTGAGATTGGAGAAGGCACGAGGAAAGAGGAGAAAGTGAGCAGCGCGCCCACGATTATTCCTTTTTTATGGGGGAAATCACGGGCCGCCTCCTTTCACATTAGCTGTGATGTAACGCATGCCCGTGGGAACCAACCCCACGCATGCCGCCCACATCGCACGCGCCTCCCGACGCGCGCCCCACGCGCGGGAGTCGTGGGAAGCGCAATGCGCGAAAAATCTTACCACGGTAAAAAAACGCCCCGCTTGCCCGCGCACCGTTTTTGGGCCTAGCCCAACAACGCGTTGCGCTTATGTGTGGCCCAGGCCTGGGGGCTCCTGTCGGTGTACAAAAAGAGGAGTGCACTTTTTGTACCCCTATAACTGTGCACGGGCAGTCAGAGCTGCGGGCACCACCACACCAAGCAAGGCAAGGGAGGTGAGCCAGGGTAAGACCGAAGCTCAAGGGAACTAGGACGACGCCAAGGCCAAAATCACGAAGAACAAAGGAGACAAAGCGGACTCCCCCGGCAAGATCCTTGCCGGGAGACAGTTTTAGCAACCCCGGCAAGACCCTTGCCGCGGCAACTCGCCCCACGCCTATGGAGCAAATCACCCTTGAGTCCACTGCCCCCATGGGGCAAGGATTCGGGAGACATCCCCGTGGTGGCATGCAGATCTTTGTGAAGACATTCAAGATCAGATACGTACAATAGAAGATGACGGCACTTGGCGGCATCCCAGCCGAGGAAGACCACAAGGCCCCCGGCAACCGCCTTGCCAGGGATGACAGCAAGCGCCCCGGCAAGGCCCTTGCCAAGAACATCCGTAGGGCCACCATCAGGCCCATGCTGACTAAGCCTCAACCATCGTACGCATGCAGATGTCGTCCCAACCAGCTAGGCGGACACCTGCGTGGCGGCATGCAGATCTTCATGAAGACCCACCACTGCGCCACCTCAGCTGCCTGCCTACCTGCATGGCATCACATGCATCGCTGGCCAGGGCACGTGTCGACACAAGACGGAGCGGCGACGGACGAGACAGGTTTCTCCCCCGTCGCCGATAAAGCAAGGACACCTAAGCAAGACGCATTAAATGCGCCTTGTCATGTAATGCGAGGGATAACCTCGCATCACTGTACCCTTTCCACCTCCTGCGTGCCACTGTGGCAACCCCTTTTTCTATAAAAGGAGGCCCGAGGCGACCAGGAGGAGGATTCGGCTTTTTGGAGCTCCTAATGCCCCAGAGCTAGCTCAAGAACAGGAATATACATCCACCAAAGTAGGAGTAGGGTTTTACGCATCCTCGCGGCCCGAACCTGGATAAACAAAATGTGTACTATCTGTTTGATCCGCTCTTCTCATGACCCCGCGCCTCGCTAACCGTAGTAGGGATTCTTGTGATCCCATAGGTGTCGTTCCCACCGACAAAACCACTTCTCCTTAGGGAGATTAACATGAGTAGCAAAGGATTCACAGAAAGAAGCTACTATCTCAGAGTCAATTCATATTTAGTGCTAAATTTATGGAAAACATCGGTATACATAAAAGATTTAACACAATCAAACTTAGGTGTTATACCTGACTCCTTACCTTCGTCGAGATCCCAATATTTATAGTTGCATTTAATTCTCTCCAATAAATTCCATTTGAATTCAATAGTATTCATCATAAAGGAACCAACACAAGAAGTATCGAGCATGGAGCGATTGTTGTCAGAAAGCCGAGCATAATTTTTTTGAATAATCATTTCTCTTGAGTGCTCATGATTGGGGCATGAATATAAAATTGACTTAAGCCTCCCCCAAGCATGATCGATGCTTTCTCCTTTGCGAGGCCAAAAATTATATATATAATTACGATCACCATATCATCACCGTTTGTAGTCCCATGATCCCATATCATCACATAACCTATACCATGTCAATGCATATCCCTTCAAAGATAAAGGGAAGACCTTCATCTTGATTACATCATCGGGCATACCTGCAAGCTTAAATAATCCATAAACTTCATCCACATAGATTAAGTGTAAGTCGGGATGCAATGTTCCATCTCCTGCAAAAGGATTAGCCAGCAGTTTCTCTATCATACCCGAAGGAATTTCGAAGTAAACATTTTCAATTTCAGTAGGTCCAGTAGGTTGAGGAGCAACTATTTTCTCTATCGGTCAGGGTGAAGATACCCCAAACAAGCCCCTCAAAGGATTACTTTCCGTAGTAACAAGTGACGGTAAATTTCAGCACACTATATAAATTTTTCCTTACCAAATTCCACCTACCAAAGGCGCTTCACTCCCCGACAACGACGCCAGAAAAGAGTCTTGATGACCCACAAGTATAGGGGATCTATCTAGTCCTTTCGATAAGTAAGAGTGTCGAACCCAACAAGGAGCAGAAGGAAATGATAAGCGGTTTTCAGCAAGGTATTCTCTGCAAGCACTAAAATTATCTATAACAGATAGTTTTGTGATAAGGTAATTTGTAATGAGTAGCAACTAATAAAAGTAAATAAACTACAGAAAGATGGCCCAATCCTTTTTGTAGCAAATGACAAGCCAGGACAAACTCTTATATGAAGGAAAGCACTCCCGAGGACACATGGGAATAATTGTCAAGCTAGTTTTCATCACGTTCATATGATTCGCGTTCAGTACTTTGATAATTTGATATGTGGGTGGCCGGTGCTTGGGTACAGTCCTTACTTGGACAAGCATCCCACTCATGATTAACCCCCATTGCAAGCATCCGCAACTACAACAGAAGTATTAAGGTAAACCTAACCATATCATGAAACATATGGATCCAAATCAGCCCCTTACGAAGCAACACATAAACTAGGGTTTAAGCTTCTATCACTCTAGCAACCCATCATCTACTTATTACTTCCCAATGCCTCCCTCTAGGCCCAAACAATGGTGAAGTGTCATGTAGTCGACGTTCACATGACACCACTAGAGGGATAACAACATACATCTCATCAAAATATCGAACGAATACCAAATTCACATGACTACTAATAGCAAGACTTCTCCCATGTCCTCAGGAACAAACGTAACTACTCACAAAGCATGTTCATTTCATAATCAGAGGGGTATTAATATGCATAATGGATCTGAACATATAATCTTCCACCAAGTGAACCAACTAGCATCAACTACAAGGAGTAATCAACACTACTGGCAACCCACAGGTACCAATCTGAGGTTTGGATACAAAGATTGGATACAAGAGATGAAGTAGGGTTTGAGATGAGATGGTGTTGGTGAAGATGTTGATGGAGATTGACCCTCTCTCGATGAGAGGATCGTTGGTGATGACGATGGTGATGATTTCCCCCTCCCGGAGGGAAGTTTCCACGGCAGAACAGCTCCGCCAGAGCCCTAGATTGGTTCCGCCATGGTTCCGCCTCGTGGCGGCGGAGTCTCGTCCCGAAAGCTTGCTTATGATTTTTTCTCGGACGAAAGACCTCATATAGCAGAAGATGGGCATCGGAGGGCCACCAGTGGCCCACAAGGCAGGGGGCGCGCCCCCACCCTTGTGGCCAGGGTGTGGCCCCCTCAGGTACTTCTTGCGCTCAGTATTTTTTATATATTCTGGAAAATAACTTTCGTGAAGTTTCAAGACTTTTGGAGCTGTGCAGAATAGGTCTCTAATATTTGCTCCTTTTCCGGCCCAGAATCCCAGCTGCCAGCATTCTCCCTTTTTATGTAAACCTTGTAAAATAAGAGAGAATAGGCATAAGTATTGTGACATAATGTGTAATAACAACCCATAATGCAATAAATATTGATATAAAAGCATGATGCAAAATGGACGTATCATACCGCGGAATCAAAATAAGACATTGGTGGTAAGCAGTATGACTATCACTGCCCACAACTCTTTGTGTTCTACTCGTGCATATCATTAACGCATAGACCTGGCTCTGATACCACTGTTGGGAATCGTTGCATGGAAAACAATTTAAATGATCTATCCATGGAGACGCATAGCAACGAGGGGGGGAGTGTGTCTACATACCCTCATAGACCGTAAGCGAAAGCGTTCCACAACGCGGTTGATATAGTCGAACTTCTTCGTGCTTCAATTGATCAAGTACTGATCGCACGACACCTTCGCGTTCTGCACACGTTCAACTCGGTGACGTCCCTCGCCTTCTTGATCCAGTAAGGCGTCGAGGTAGTATATGAGTTCTGTTAGCACGATGGTGTGGTGACGGTGATGGTATCGCAGGGCTTCACCTAAGCACTACGAAAATATGACCGGGGGTGTAAACGGTGGAGGGGCCGACACACACGGCTAACAATTGTCTGGGGTGTGCTAGGTGCCCCTCCCACATATATATAGCTGGGAGGGGAGAGGCCAGGGGGTGCCCCAAGTAGGACCGAATCCTACTTGGGCTCCTCCCAAGCCGCTCCCCTGCCATATTTGTCGGAGGGGGAATGAAAGAGGGGGGAGAGGGAAGGAAGGGGGAATCCCCTTCCACTCTTTCCTTTCCCTTTACCCTCTTTCCTTCTCCTCTTAGGCCGACCCATATTGGGGGCACACCAGCCCCTTGTGGCTAGTGCGTTTCCCCTCTTGGCCCATAAGGCCCATATCTTTTGCCGGGGTGCCCGGTACCCCCCGAAACACTTCTGGTGTCCGAATACCATCGTCCTATATATCAATCTTTACCTCTCAACCGTTTCAAGACTCCTCGTCATGTCCATGATCTCATCCGAGACTCCAAACAATATCCGGTCACTAAATAACATAACTCATATAATACTATATCATCATCGAACATTAAGCGTGCGGACCCTACTGGTTTGAGAACTATGTAGACATGACCGAGACACCTCTCCGGTCAATAACCAACAGCAGAACATGGATGCCCATATTGGCTCCTGCATATTTGCTACCTCTTGAGCACTGCGTTGGTTTTCCCTTGAAGAGGAAAGGTTGATGCAGCAAAGTAGCGTAAGTATTTCCCTCAGTTTTTGAGAACCAAGGTATCAATCCAGTAGGAGGCCACGCTCAAGTCCCTTGCACCTACACAAACAAATAACAACCTTGCAACCAACACGATAAAGGGGTTGTCAATCCCTTCACGGCCACTTGCAAAAGTGAGATATGATAGAGAAGGTAAGATAATATTTTTGGTATTTTTATGATAAAGACTAAAAGCAAAGAAAGCAAAATAAATGGTGCAAGAAATAGCTTGTTGACTGGAGATTAATATGATGGAAAATAGACCTGAGGGCCATAGGTTTCACTAGTGGCTTCTCTCAAGAATAAGTATTACGGTGGGTAAACAAATTACTGCCGAGCAATTGATAGAATTGAGCATAGTTATGAGAATATATAGGTATGATCATGTATATATGCATCATGTCCGTGACAAGTAGACCGACTCCTGCCTGCATCTACTACTATTACTCCACACATCGACCGCTATCCAGCATGCATCTAGAGTATTACGTTCATAAGAACAGAGTAACGCTTTAAGCAAGATTACATGATATAGAAGGATAAACTCATGCAATATGATATAAACCCCATCTTTTTATCCTCTATGGAAACAATACAATACATGTCGTTTCCCCTACTGTCACTTGGATCGAGCACCGCAAGATTGAACCCAAAGCTAAGGATTTCTCCCATTTCAAGAAAGATCAATCTAGTAGGCCAAACCGAACTGATAATTCGAAGAGACTTGTAAAGATAACCAATCATACATAAAAGAATTCAGAGAAGATTCAAATATTGTTCATAGATAATCCTGATCATAAACCCATAATTCATCGGATCTCGACAAACATACCGCAAAAGCAGATTACATAGAATGGATCTCCAAGAGAATCGAGGAGAACTTTGTATTGAGATCCAAAGAGAGAGAAGAAGCCATCTAGCTAATAAATATGGACCCGAAGGTTTGAGGTAAACTACTCACACATCATCGGAGAGGCTATGGTGTTGATGTAGAAGCCCTCCATGATCAATGCCCCTCCGGCGGAGCGCCGGAAAAGGCCCCAAGATGGGATCTCATGGGTAAAGAAGGTTGCGACAGTGGAATTAGGTTTTCGTGGTGCTCCCCGATGGTTTGGGGGTATGTAGGTATATATAGGAGGAAGAAGTAGGTCGGTGGAGCCAGGAGGGGCCCATGAGGGTGGAGGGCCCGCCCAGGGGGGTAGGCGTGGCCCCCTGCCTCATGGCCTGCTCGTTGATTGCTTGACGTCCACTCCAAGTCCTCTGGATCACGTTTGTTCCAAAAATCACGCCCCCGAAGGTTTCATTCCGTTTGGACTCCGTTTGATATTCTTTTTCTGCGGAACACTGAAATAGGCAAAAAAACAGCAATTTGGGCTGGGCCTCTGGTTAATAGGGTAGTCCCAAAAATAATATAAAAGTGTATAAATAAGCCCATTAAACATCCAAAACAGAATGTATAATAGCATGGAACGATAAAAAATTATAGATACGTTGGAGACGTATCAAGCATCCCCAAGCTTAATTCCTGCTCGTCCTCGAGTAGGTAAATGATAAAAACAGAATTTTTGATGTGGAATGCTTCTTAGCATAATTTTCAATGTAATTCTTTTTATTGTGGCATGAATATTTAGATCCAAAAGATCCAAGATAAAAGTTTAATGTTGACATAAAAACAATAATACTTCAAACATGCTAACCAAGCAATTATGTCTTATCAAAATAACATAGCCAAAGAAAGCTTATCCCTACAAAATCATATAGTTAGGCTATGTTTCAATTTCACCACACAAAACATTCTTATCATGCATAACCCCGATGACAAGCCGAGCAATTGGTTCATACTTTTTAACGCGCTTCAGCCTTTTCAACCCTTATGCAATACATGGGCACAAGCCATGGATATAGCACTATGGCTGGAGTAAAGTATAATGATGGGGGTTATGAGAAGACAAAAAGATAGAAAGTCTCACATTGACGCGGCTAATCAATAGGCTATGGAGATGCCCATCAATTGATGTCAATGAGAGGAGTAGGGATTGCCATGCAACGGATGCATTAGAGCTATAAATGTATGAAACTCAACAAAAGAAACTAAGTGGGTGTGCATCCAACTTGCTTGCTCACGAAGACCTAGGGCATTTTGAGGAAGCCCATCATTGGAATATACAAGCCAAGTTCTATAATGAAAAATTCCCACTAGTATATGAAAATGACAACATTGGAGACTCTCTATCATGAAGATCACGGTGCTACTTTGAAGCACAAGTGTGGAAAAAGGATAGTAACATTGTCCCTTCTCTCTTTTTGTCTCATTTTTTTGGGCCTTTTTTTTTCTTTGGCCTCTTTTTTTATTTAGTCCAGAATCTCATCCCGACTTGTGGGGGAATCATAGTCTCCATCTTCCTTTCCTCACATGGGACAATGCTCTAATAATGATGATCATCACACTTTTATTACTTACAACTCAAGAGTTACAACTCAATACTTAGAACAAAATATGACTCTATCTGAATGCCTTCGACGGTGTACCGGGATATGCAATGAATCAAGAGTGACATGTATGAAAAATTATTAATGGTGGCTTTGCCACAAATACGATGTCAATTACATGATTATGCAAAGCAATATGACAATGATGGAGCATGTCATAATAAATGGAACGGTGGAAAGTTGCATGGCAATATATCTCAGAATGGCTATTGATATGCCATGATAGGTAGGTATGGTGGCTGTTTTGAGGAAGATATAAGGAGGTTTATGTGTGATAGAGGGTATCATATCACGGGGTTTGGATGCATTGGCGAAGTTTGCACCAACTCTCAAGGCGAGAAAGGGCAATGCACGGTACCGTAGAGGCTAGAAAACTATGGAAGGTTGAGAGTGCGTATAATCCATGGACTCACATTAGTCATAAAGAACTCATATACTTATTGCAAAAGTTTATTAGCCCTCGAAGCAAAGTACTACTACGCATGCCCCTAGAGGGATAGATTGGTAGGAAAAGACCATCGCTCGTCCCCGACCGCCACTCATAAGGAAAGCAATAAAAGAACACCTTATGTGTCAAAATTGTCACACAACTTTTACCATACGTGCATGCTACGGGACTTGCCAACCTTAACACAAGTATTTCTCAGTTTCACAATTACTCAACTAGCACACTCTAATATTACCACCTTTATATCTCAAAACACTTATCAAGTATCAAACTTCTCATGATTTTCAATGAACTCAATATGGAAGTTTTTATTATGCTCATCAATTAAAGCAAATTACCATGCTGTTTAAGACTCTCAAAATAATATAAGTGAAGCATGATAGATCAATAATTTCTATAAAATAAAACCACCACCGTGCTCTAAAAGATATAAGTGAAGCACTAGAGCGAAAACTATATAGCTCAAAAGATATAAATGAAGCACATAGAGTATTCTAACAAATTCTGAATCATATGTGTCTCTCTCAAAAGGTGTGTACAGCAAGGATGATTGTGATAAACTAAAAAGCAAAGACTCAAATCATACAATACGCTCCAAGCAAAACACATATCATGTGGTGAATAAAAATATAGCCCCAAGTAAAGTTACCGATAGACGAAGACGAAAGAGGGGATGCCTTCTGGGCATCCCCAAGCTTAAGCTTTTGGTTGTCCTTGAATTTTACCTTGGGGTGCCTTGGACATACCCAATCTTAGTCTCTTTCCAATCCTTAATCCATCAAATCTTTACCCAAAACTTGAAAACTTCACAACACAAAACTTAAAAGAAAATCTCGTGAGCTTCGTTAGTAAAAGAAAACAAACCACCACTTCAAGGTACTGTAATGAACTCATTATTTATTTATATTGGTGTTAAACCTAATGTACTCCAACTTTTCTATGGTTCATAAACTCTATTACTAGCCATAGATTCATCAAATTAAGCAAACATCACATGAAAAAAAGAATCTGTCAAAAACAGAACAGTCTGTAGTAATCTGTAGGTTCCGAATACTTATGAACCTCAAAATTTATAAAATAAATTTCTGGACGTGAGGAATTTATCTATTAATCATATGAAAAAAGAATTAACTAAATAGCACTCCCGATAAAAAATGGCAGCAATTCTCGCGAGCGCTAAAGTTTCTGTTTTTACAGCAAGATCGCAAAGACGTTCCCCAAGTCTTCCCAAAGGTTTTACTTGCCACAAACACTAATTAAAAGCATAAAAACACATCTAAAAAGAGTCTAGATGAATTATTTATTACTAAACAGAATCAAAAAGCAAGAAACAAAAATAAAATTGGGTTGCCTCCCAACAAGCGCTATCGTTTAACGCCCCTAGCTAGGCATAAAATTTCAACGATGCTCACATGAAAGATAATAATTGAAACACAAAGAGAGCATCATGAAACATGTGACAAACACATCTAAGTCTAACATACTTCCTATGCATAGGCATCTTATAAGCAAACAAATTATCAAGGCAAGAAAAAACTAGCATATGCAAGGAAGCGGAAAGAAACAATAGCAATCTCAACATAACGAGAGGTAATTTAGTGACATGAAAATTTCTACCACCATGTTTTCCTCTCTCATAATAATTACATGTAATATCATAATCAAATTCAACAATATAGCTATCACAAAACATATTCTTAACACGATCCACATGTATGCAAAGTTGACACTCTTCCAAAATAGTGGGATTAACATTAACTAAAGTCATGACCTCTCCAAACCCACTTTTATCAAAAATTTCATAAGATTGAACATTCTCCAAATATGTGGGATCTAAATTTGACACTCTTCCAAACCCACTTCCAATAATATTGCAAACACTATTATCAATCTCATATTCATCATGGGGCTTAAATAAATTTTCAAGATCATAAGAAGAATGACCCCAATCATGATCATTGCAACAAATAGTAGTCATAGCAAAACTAGCATCCCCAAGATTGAGGTTTTGCATATCATTAACACAATTTTCATTAAGAGAATTTATGATAACATCATTGCAATCATGCTTTTCATCGAAGGAACTATCAAGTATGGGTGCAATAGCAACGATCTCATGTTTAACATAAGGAATTATAGCAAATTCATCTTCATAAATATTGGCATCATGGCCACAAGAATAGCAAGCATCATGTTCATCAAGGGATATTTCAATCAAATCATCGGAATCATAATTATCTATATATTCATGCATCTCATTATTTTCTTCCCAAGCAATGTCATTCTTTCAATAAATTCTTTGACATGGACATTATAGGCATAGTTTTCATAGCAATATTGAAGTATGTCAAAATTTTCAGATTCGTAGAGAGTAAACAATCAAAGTAGAAACTTCATAAGCACCCTTAAAAGCAACAAATTCTTCAATTTGTTCGATATCATAGTAACTATAAACACCCTTTGCATAAGAAGATAAGATTTCATTATCATTAAACTCACATAGGTAGGGGAGGTGTTTTTAGGGTTCTAAGAGCAACAAGTAAAATCACAAATTTCACAATGATTCCAAGCATAACACATGAATCTGTTTATTTGATCCCATAAGAGTCTCCCCTTTTCATACAAACGGTGACGCACAAAATGAGCATGCTCATCTAAAGATTTCCCATCAACTAGGCTAGTTGGGGTTTCCACACGAGCGCATAAGGATCGAAAATGATCCAAGTAGAACACTATAAGTGGATCCATATCAATAGATTTTTAGCAAGCAAAGATGCAATCAAATAGAAGGCACATGGAACGAAAGAAGGCGAATAGAAAAGAGGGCGAATAAAAGGCAAGGGTGAAGTGGGGGAGAGGAAAACGAGAGGCAAATGGCAAATAATGTAATGCGAGGGATAAGAGTTTGTGATGGGTACTTGGTATGTCTTGACTTGTGTGTAGACTCCCCGGCAACGGCGTCAGAAATTCTTCTTGCTACCTCATGAGCACTGCGTTGGTTTTCCCTTAAAGAGGAAAGGGTGATGCAGCAAAGTAGCGTAAGTATTTCCCTCAGTTTTTGAGAACCAAGGTATCAATCCAGTAGGAGGCCACGCTCAAGTCCCTTGCACCTACACAAACAAATAACAACCTTGCAACCAACGTGATAAAGGGGTTGTTAATCCCTTCACGACCACTTGCAAAAGTGAGATCTGATAGAGAAGATAAGATAATATTTCTGGTATTTTTATGATAAAGACTAAAAGTAAAGAAAGCAAAATAAACGGCGCAAGAAATAGCTTGTTGACTGGAGATTAATATGATGGAAGATAGACCCGGGGGCCATAGGTTTCACTAGTGGCTTCTCTCGAGATAGCATAAGTATTACATTGCGTAAACAAATTACTGTCGAGCAATTGATAGAATTAAGCATAGTTATGAGAATATCTAGGTATGATCATGTATATAGGCATCACGCCCGTGACAAGTAGACTGACTCCTTCCTGCATCTACTACTATTACTCCACACATCGACCGCTATCCAGCATGCATCTAGAGTATTAAGTTCATAAGAACGGAGTAACGCTTTAAGCAAGATGACATGATGTAGAGGGATAAACTCATGCAATATGATATAAACCCCATCTTTTTCTCCTCGATGGCAACAATACAATATGTGTCGTTTCCCCTACTATCACTGAGATCAAGCACCGCAAGATTGAACCCAAAGCTAAGCACTTCTCCCATTGCAAGAAAGATCAATCTAGTAGGCCAAACCGAACTGATAATTCGAAGCGACTTGCAAAGATAACCAATCATACATAAAAGAATTTTGAGAAGATTAAAATATTGTTCATAGATAATCTTGATCATAAACCCACAATTCACCGGATCTCGACAAACACACCGCAAAAGAAGATTACGTCGAATAGATCTCCAAGAGAATTGAGGAGAACTTTCTATTGAGATCCAAAGAGAGAGAGAAGAAGCCATCTAGCTAATAACTATGGACCTGAAGGTGTGAGGTAAACTATTCACACATCATCGGAGAGGTTATGGTGTTGATGTAGAAGCCCTCCGTGATCAATGCCCCCTCCGGCGGAGCACCGGGAAAGGCCCCAAGATGGGATCTCACGGGTACAGAAGGTTGCGGCGATGGAATTAGGTTTTTGTGGTGCTCCACGATGGTTTGGGGGTACATAGGTATATATAGGAGGAATAAGTAGGTCGGTGGAGCCACGAGGGGCCCACGAGGGTGGAGGGCGCGCCCAGGGGGGTAGGCGCGCCCCCTACCTCGTGGCCTCCTTGTTGATTGCTTGACGTCCACTCCAAGTCCTCTGGATCACGTTTGTTACAAAAATCACTCTCCCAAAGGTTTCATTCCGTTTGATATTCTTTTTCTGCAAAACACTGAAATAGGAAAAAAACAACAATTTGGGCTGGGCCTCCGGTTAATAGGTTAGTCCCAAAAATAATATAAAAGTGTATAAAAGCCCATTAAACATCCAAAACAGAACATATAATAGCATGGAACAATCAAAAATTATAGATACGTTGGAGACGTATCAATATTCTACAAAGATCTTTATCGGTCGAACCGTTATGACAACATACGTAATTCCCTTTGTCCGTCGGTATGTTACTTGCCTGAGATTCGATCGTCGCTATCTTCATACCTAGTTCAATATCATTACCAGCAAGTCTATTTAATCATTCCGTAATACATTGCTACCTCTTGAGCACTGCGTTGGTTTTCCCCGAAGAGGAAGGGATGATGCAGCAAAGTAGCGTAAGTATTTCCCTCAGTTTTTGAGAACCAAGGTATCAGCCCAGTAGGAGGCTACGCGCGAGTCCCTCGTACTTGCACAAAACAAATAGATCCTCGCAACCAACGCGATAAGGGGTTGTCAATCCCTACACGGCCACTTACGAGAGTGAGATGTGATAGATATGATAATATAATATTTTTAGTATTTTTATGAAGATGCAAAGTAAAATAAAAGCAAAGTAAAAGCAAAGGAAATTACTAAGTATTCGAAGATTAATATGACGAAGATAGACCCGGGGGCCATAGGTTTCACTAGTGGCTTCTCTCGAGAGCATAAGTATTCTACGGTGGGTGAACGAATTACTATAGAGCAATTGACATAATTGAGCATAGTTATGAGAATATCTAGGTATGATCATGTATATAGGCATCACGTCCGAGACAAGTAGACCGACTCCTGCCTACATCTACTACTATTACTCCACTCATCGACCGCTATCCAGCATGCATCTAGAGTATTAAGTTAATGAAAATAGAGTAACGCTTTAAGCGAGATGACATGATGTAGAGGGATAAACTCATGCAATATGATGAAAACCCCATCTTGTTATCCTCGATGGCAACAATACAATACGTGCCTTGCTGCCCCTACTGTCACTGGGAAAGGACACCACAAGATTGAACCCAAAGCTAAGCACTTCTCCCATTGCAGAAAGATCAATCTAGTAGGCTAAACCAAACTGATATTTCGAAGAGACTTGCAAAGATAACCAATCATACATAAAAGAATTCAGAGAAGATTCAAATATTGTTCGTAGATAGACTTGATCATAAACCCACAATTCATTGGTCTCAACAAACACACCGCAAAAAGAAGATTACATCGAATAGATCTCCACAAGAGAGGGGGAGAACATTGTATTGAGATCCAAAAAGAGAGAAGAAGCCATCTAGCTAATAACTATGGACCCGTAGGTCTGAATTAAACTACTCACACTTCATCGGAGGGGCTATGGTGTTGATGTAGAAGCCCTCCGTGATCGATGCCCCCTCCGACGGAGCTCCGGAACAGGCCCCAAGATGGGATCTTGTGGATACAGAAAGTTACAACGGTGGAATTAGGGTTTTGGCTCCGTATCTGATCGTTTGGGGGTACGTAGGTATATATAGGAGGAAGGAGTACGTCGGTTGAGCAACATGGGGCCCACGAGGGTGGAGGGCGCGCCTAGGAGGGTAGGCGCCCCCTACCTCGTGGCCTCCTCTCTTGTTTCTTGACGTAGGGTCCAAGTCTCCCGGGTCTTGTTCATTGAGAAAATCACGTTCCCGAAGGTTTCATTCCGTTTGGACTCTGTTTGATAATCCTTTTCTTCGAAACCCTAAAATAGGCAAAAAAACAGCAATTCTGGGCTGGGCCTCCGGTTAGTAGGTTAGTCCCAAAAATAATATAAAAGTGAATAATAAAGCCCAATAATGTCCAAAACAGTAGATAATATAGCATGGAGCAATCAAAAATTATAGATACGTTGGAGACGTATCAAGCATCCCCAAGCTTAATTCCTGCTCGTCCTCGAGTAGGTAAATGATAAAAAAGAATTTTTGATGCGGAGTGCTACTTGGCATAATTTTACTGTAATTCTTATTAATTGTGGTATGAATATTCAGATCCGAAAGATTCAAGACAAAAAGTTCATATTGACATAAAAATAATAATACTTCAACCATACTAACAAACCAATTATGTCTTCTCAAAATAACATGGCCAAAGAAGGTTCATCTCTACAAAATCATGTAGTTTAGTCATGATCCATTTTTGTCACACAAGAATGCTCTCATCATGCACAACCCTGATGACAAGCCAAGCAATTGTTTCATACCTTATCAATCTCAAACCTATAAACTTTCACGCAATATATGAGCGCGAGCCATGGACATAGCACTATGGGTGGAATAGAATATGATGATGGGGGTTATGTGGAGAAGACAAAAAGGGAGAAAGTCTCACCTCAACGAGGCTAATCAATGGGCTATGGAGATGCCCACTGATTGTTGTTAATGCAAGGAGTAGGGATTGCCATGCAACGGATGCACTAGAGCTATAAATGTATGAATGCTCAACAAAAGAAACTAAGTGGGTGTGCATCCAACTTGCTTGCTCACGAAGACCTAGGGCACTTGAGGAGGCCCATTGTTGTAATATACAAGCCAAGTTCTATAATGAAAATTTCCCACTAGTATATGAAAGTGACACAATAAGAGACTCTCTATCATGAAGGTTATGGTGCTACTTTGAAGCACAAGTGTGCCAAAGGATAGTAACATTGTCCCTTCTCTCTTTTTCTCTCATTTTTTTATTTAGGCCTTTTTCTTTTTCTTTTTTATATGGCCTTTCTCTCTTTTATTTATTTATTTATTTCCTCAGTTGGGAGAATGCTCTAGAAAATGATGATCATCACACTTCTATTTATTTACAACTCAATGATTACAACTCGATGCTGGAACAAAAGATGACTCCATATGAATGCCTCCGGCGGTGTACCGGGATATGCAATGAACCAAGAGTGACATGTATGAAAGAATTATGAACGGTGGCTTTGCCACAAATACTATGTCAACTACAGGATCATGCTAAGCAATATGACAATGATGAATGTGTCATGATAAACGGAATGGTGGAAAGTTGCATGGCAATATATCTCGGAATGGCTATGGAAATGCCATAATAGGTAGGTATGGTGGCTGTTTTGAGGAATATATAAGGAGGTTTATGTGTGAAAGAGCATATCATATCACGGGGTTTGGATGCACGTGCGAAGTTTGCACCAACTCTCAATGTGAGAAAGGGCAATGCACGGTACCGAAGAGGCTAGCAATGATGGAAGGGCGAGAGTGCGTATAATCCATGGACTCAACATTAGTCATAAAGAACTCACATAATTATTGCAAAAATCTACAAGTAATCAAAAACCTCGGCACTATGCGCATGCTCCTAGGGGGATAGATTGGTAGGAAAAGACCATCGCTCGTCCCCGACCGCCACTCATAAGGAAGAAAATAAAAAAACACCTCATGTTTCAAATTTGTTACACAAGTTTACCATATGTGCATGCTATGGGACTTGCAAACTTCAACACAAGCACTTCTCAAATTCACAACTACTCAACTAGCACGACTTTGAAATTATTACCTCCGTATCTCAAAACAA
Source organism: Triticum dicoccoides (assembly GCF_002162155.2). Lineage (NCBI taxonomy): Eukaryota > Viridiplantae > Streptophyta > Magnoliopsida > Poales > Poaceae > Triticum > Triticum dicoccoides. The sequence goes on from NC_041382.1 coordinate 557,137,484, forward strand.
TCATCAAGCATCAAACGTCTCTTAGTATTCAAAACACTCGTAAGAATTTTTTTACTAATCTTGAATACCTAGCATATTAGGATTATTTAAGCAAATTACCATGATATTTAAGTCTCTCAAAATAATATAAGTGAAGCATGAGAAATCAATAGTTTCTATAAAACAAATCCACCACCGTGCTCTAAAAGATATAAGTGAAGTACTAGAGCAAAACTATATAACTCAAAAGATATAAGCGAAGCACATAGAGTATTCTAACAAAATCCAAATCATGTATGGCTCTCTCAAAAGGTGTGTACAGAAAGTATGATTGTGGTAAACTAACAAATAAAGACTCAAATAATACAAGACGCTCCAAGCAAAACACATATCATGTGGTGAATAAAAATATAGCTCCAAGTAAAGTTACCGATAGAAGTAGACGAAAAGAGGGGATGCCTTCCGGGGAATCCCCAAGCTTTGGATTTTAGGTGTCCTTATATTATCTTGGGGGTGCCATGGTCATCCCCAAGCTTATGCTCTTGCCACTCCTTGTTCCATAATCCATCAAATCTTTACCCAAAACTTGAAAACTTCACAACACAAAACTTAAAGTAGAAAATCTCGTGAGCTCCGTTAGCGAAAGAAAACAAAAGACCACTTCAAGTTACTGTAATGAACTCATTATTTATTTATATTTGTGTTAAACCTACTTTATTCCAACTTATCTATGGTTTATAAACTATTTTACTAGCCATAGATTCATCTAAATAAGCAAACAACACACGAAAAACAGAATCTGTCAAAAACAGAACAGTATGTAGTAATCTGTATCTAGCGCAAGATCTGGAACCCCAAAAATTCTAAAATAAATTGGTGGACGTGAGTAATTTATCTATTAATCATCTGCAAAAATAATTAACTAAATATCACTTTCCAATTAAAAATGGCAGCAGTTCTCGTGAGCGCTAAAGTTCTGTTTTTTACAGCAAGATTAACAAGACTTTCCCCAAGTCTTCCCAACGGTTCTACTTGGCCCAAACACTAATTAAACACAAAAAACACAACCTAAACAGAGGCTAAATAAATTATTTATTACTAAGCAGGATCAAAAAGCAAGGAATAAAAATAAAATTGGGTTGCCTCCCAACAAGCGCTATCGTTTAACGCCCCCAGCTAGGCATAAAAAGCAAGGATAGATCTAGGTATTGCCATCTTTGGTAGGCAATCCATAAGTGTCTCTCATAATAGATTCATAAGGTAATTTAATTTTCTTTCTAGGAAAGTGTTCCATGCCTTTCCTTAACGGAAATTGGAATCTAATATTTCCTTCATTCATATCAATAATTGCACCAATCGTTCTAAGGAAAGGTCTACAAAGAATTGCAATCTATGCCAAGAACAATAAAATCTATGGGCACATAATTCCTATTTGCAACAATAAGAACATCATTAATTCTTCCAATAGGTTTCTTAATAGTGGAATCCGTGAGGTGCAAGTTTAGAGAGCAATCATCAAAATCACGGAAACCTAACAAATCACACAAAGTCTTTGGAATCATGGAAACACTAGCACCCAAATTACACAAAGCATAGCATTCATGATCTTTAATTTTAATTTTAATAGTTGGTTCCCACTCATCATAAAGTTTTCTAGGGATAGAAACTTCCAATTCAAGTTTTTCTTCATAGGATTGCATCAAGGCATCAACGATATGTTTAGTGAACGCTTTATTTTGACTATACGCATGAGGAGAATTTAGCATGGATTACAACAAGGAAATACAATCAATCAAAGGGTAATTTTCATAATTAAATTCCTTGAAATCCAAAATAGTGGGTTTAGCAACATCTAGGGTTTTAATTTCTTCAATCCCACTTTCATCAATTTTAGCATCAAGATCTAAAAACTCCAAATTCTTGGAACGCCTTCTAGGTAAAGGTGGATCATATTCAGTCCCATCATTATTAAGATTCATATTGCAAAACAAAGATTTAATAGGGGACACATCAATAACTTTTATATCTTCATCTTTATTTTCATAGGAACTAGAGTTACACGCTCTTATAAAGACACTTTTTTTGCACGCATCCTAGCGGTTCTTTATTTGCACTCATCAATGGAAATTCTCATGGCTTTGAGAGACTCATTGAGATCATGCTTAGGTGGAATAGATCTAAGTTTCAAAGAATCAACATCAAGAGAAATTCTATCAACGTTCCTAGCCAAATCATCAATCTTAAGCAATTTTTCTTCAATCAAAGCATTAAAATTCTTTTGCGAAGTAATAAATTCTTCAATATTAGATTCAAAATCAGAGGGCGTCTTATTATAATTTCCATAAGAATTGTTGTATGAATTACCATAATTATTAGAGGGATTACTAGGATAAGGCCTAGGATTAAAATTTCCTCTATACGCGTTGTTACCAAAATTGTTCCTACCAACAACATTCACATCCATAGATTCATTATTATTCTCAATCAAAGTAGACAAGGGCATATCATTAGGATCAGAAGAAACACTCGTACTAGCAAATAATTTCATAAGTTCATCCATCTTTCCACTCAAGACATTAATTTCTTCTATTGCATGCACCTTTTTATTAGTAGATCTTTCAGTATGCCATTGAGAATAATAAACCATAATATTATCTAGGATTTTAGTAGCTTCTCCTAAAGTGATTTCCATAAAAGTGCCTCCCGCGGCCGAATCTAAAAGATTTCTAGAAGCAAAATTCAATCCGGCATAAAATTTTTGTATATCCACAAATTCAAACCATGAGTAGGGCAATTACGTATCATTAATTTCATCGTCTCCCAAGCTTGTGCAACATGTTCATAATCAAGTTGCTTAAAATTCATAATATCGTTTCTAAGGGAGATGATCTTAGCGGGAGGAAAATACTTAGAGATAAAAGCATCTTTGCACTTATTCCATGAATCAATACTATTTTTAGGCAAAGACGAGAACCAAGCTTTAGCACGATCTCTAAGAAAAAAAAGGAAATAGCTTCAATTTAACAATATCATTATCCACATCTTTCTTCTTTTGCATATCACATAAATCAACGAAGCTATTTAGATGGGTAGCGGCATCTTCACTAGGAAGGCCGGAAACGGATCTTTCATGACAAGATTCAACAAAGCAATATTAATTTCACAAGATTTAGCATCAGTAAGAGGAGCAATCGGAGTGCTAATAAAATCATTATTGTTGGTATTGGTAAAGTCACACAATTTAGTGTTATCTTGAGCCATCGCGACAAGCAAGCAATCCAACACACAAGCAAACAAAAAGCAACCGGGCAAAAAGAGGTAAATAAAGAAAGAGAGGGAGGATAGAGAGAGAGTGGGCGTATAAAACGGCAAGGGTGAAGTGGGGGAGAGGAAAACGAGAGGCAAGTGGTAAATAATGTAATGCGGGAGATAGGGATTGTGATGGGTAGTTGGTATATTGACTTTTGCGTAGACTCCCCCGACAACGGTGCCAGAAATCCTTCTTGCTACCTCTTGAGCACTGCGTTGGTTTTCCCCGAAGAGGAAGGGATGATGCAGCAAAGTAGCGTAAGTATTTCCCTCAGTTTTTAAGAACCAAGGTATCAATCTAGTAGGAGGCTACGCGCGAGTCCCTCGTACCTGCACAAAACAAATAAATCCTCGCAACCAACGCGATAAGGGGTTGTCAATCCCTACACGGCCACTTACGAGAGTGAGATCTGATATATATGATAAGATAATATTTTTAGTATTTTTATGATAAATATGCAAAGTAAAATAAAAGCAAAGTAAAAAGCAAAGGAAATTACTAAGTATTGGAAGATTAATATGATGAAGATAGACCCGGGGGCCATAGGTTTCACTAGTTGCTTCTCTCGAGAGCATAAGTATTCTACAGTGGGTGAACAAATTACTGTTGAGCAATTGACAGAATTGAGCATAGTTATGAGAATATCTAGGTATGATCATGTATATAGGCATCACGTCCAAGACAAGTAGACCGACTCCTGCCTGCATCTACTACTATTACTCCACTCATCGACCACTATCCAGCATGCATCTAGAGTATTAAGTTAATGAAAACAGAGTAACGCTTTAAGCAAGATGACATGATGTAGAGGGATAAACTCATGCAATATGATGAAAACCCCATCTTGTTATCCTCGATGGCAACAATACAATACGTGCCTTGCTTCCCTACTATCACTGGGAAAGGACACTGCAAGATTGAACCCAAAGCTAAGCACTTCTCCCATTGCAAGAAAGATCAATCTAGTTGGCCAAACCAAACTGATAATTCGAAGAGACTTGCAAAGATAACCAATCATACATAAAAGAATTCATAGAATATTCAAATATTGTTCGTAGATAGACTTGATCATAAACCCACAATTCATCGATCTCAACAAACACACCGCAAAAATAAGATTACATCGAATAGATCTCCACAAGAGAGGGGGAGAACATTGTATTGAGATCCAAAAAGAGAGAAGAAGCCATCTAGCTAATAACTATGGACCCGTAGGTATGAAGTAAACTACTCACACTTCATCGGAGGGGCTATGGTGTTGATGTAGAAGCCCTCCGTGATCGATGCCCCCTCCGGCGGAGCTCCGGAACAGGCCCCAAGATGGGATCTCGTGGATACAGAATGTTACGACGGTGGAATTAGGGTTTTGGCTCCGTATCTGATCGTTTGGGGGTACGTAGGTATATATAGGAGGAAGGAGTACGTCGGTGGAGCAACAGGGGGCCCACGAGGGTGGAGGGCGCGCCTTCTACCTCGTGGCCTCCTCTCTTGTTTCTTGACGTAGGGTCCAAGTCTCCCGGGTCTTGTTCGTTGAGAAAATCACGTTCCCGAAGGTTTCATTCCGTTTGGACTCCGTTTGATATTCCTTTTCTTCGAAACCCTAAAATAGGCAAAAAAATAACAATTCTGGGTTGGGCCTCCGGTTAGTAGGTTAGTCCCAAAAATAATATAAAAGTGAATAATAAAGCCCAATAATGTCCAAAACAGTAGATAATATAGCATGGAGCAATCAAAAATTATAGATACGTTGGAGACGTATCATACATCACCTCGTGACTAACTCCTTAGTCGTTTGCTTGCAAGCTTATGATGTGTATTACCAAGAGGGCCTAGAGATACCTCTCCAATACTCGGAGTGACAAATCCTAATCTCAATCAATGCCAGCTCAACAAACACCTTCGGAGATACCTGTAGAGCATCTTTATGATCAACCAGTTATGTTGTGACATTTGATGGCACACAAGGTATTCCTCTGGTATCCGGATGTTGCATAATCCCATAGTTGAAGGAATAAGTATTTGACATGAAGAAAGAAGTAGCAATAAACCGAACAATCATTATGCTAAGCTAACGGATGGGTCTTGTCCATCACATCATTCTCCTAATGATGTGATCCCGTTATCAAAGGACAACTCATGTCCATGGTTAGGAAACCTTAACCATCTTTGATCAACGAGCTAGTCTAGTAGAGGCCCACTAGGGACACAGTGTTTGTTTGTGTATTCACACATGTATTAAGGTTTCCGATCAATACAATTCTGGCATGAATAATAAACCTTTATCATGAATATGGAAATATAAAATAACAAATTTATTATTGCCTCTAGGGAATATTTCCTTCAGATACCATCTCATAGCTCAGTTAATTGGTTGAATGCTTGGATGGAGAGGGGCATATGGAAGTTCTCACTCCAATCACTCGCAGCACAAAACTTATGTATTTAGAGAGTATCATCCCTGGTAAAAGAGTGGAGCCTTGAAAACTTTTCGTGAAGTGGCTCTCCATCCCATTTATCTTTCGAAGTTTTATGGTTTGTCCATAAAATAACAGAGAAAGTGCTAAACTGCTTGAAATAATGTAGCAAAACCAAGTGGGCCCTCCACCCAAAAGACCATTCGGTATTTTCCAAAGGAATGTTTGTATCATAATATCTTTCCCAAATGAGCTTGACCCAAGGTACATATTCTTTGTTCAAGAATTTGGAAAAGTTCTTTATTAGGAGGGATTTTTGTTAACACTATATTCAAAATGCCAAGGCCACCATGCTATTTTGGCTTACAGAGTTTTCTCTAAGCAATGAGTGTGGTGGCATTGCCCTCCATACCAAATTTTCCCCACAAGAAATTTCTTAGATATTTGTAGGGCGGAGCTGTTACTCTAGCAGGGAGAGCCAAGGTGCACATAAAGAAGATGGGTAGGGATACAAATACAGACTTGATCGATAGAAATATGCCATAGGATATAAAGGTAGAGCAGCCAAAAAGCCTTATCTCTATTCTTTGCATGATTGGGGGAAAATCTTCAATTTTTGGTTTGCTTGTGCCCATACGAAGGCCCAAAAAATTAAATAGGTGAAAGGGAAACTACGTTGTTGGCATCCCAGAGTGACAAGAAAAGTGGGCATTTGATTTGTAGGTATGTTAATTAGCAATAGAATAGACTTACAGTAATTGACTCTGAGACAAGTGGAGTCGGCATAAGGGAGCAGAAGATTTTCGACTTGCATTAGTTGACAAGGTTCTGCAAGGAGCACCAATATTCTGTCATCACCATATTGGATCACCAAAAATTGTGGGCAAGCCTGACTTTACAGTGGGGCCTGGATGAATTGTTGTTGTGGGAGATCTATTGTAACACCCACAATGCGGCTATATCTCCCATGTGTCGGGGCACGACTTAGAGGCATAGCCGCATGGTAGGCATGTCGCAAGAGGGGTAATCTTTCAACATCCCATGTACTGAATAAGAAAGGGATAAAGAGTCGGCTTACAATCTCCACTTCACACAATACATAAATAATCCATACATCATCCAAAGTACAATCAAAGGTCCGACTACGGAACCAAAATAAAGAAAGACAACCCCAAATGCTAGATCCCCGATCGTCCCAACTGGGCTCCTCTACTGATCATCCGGAAAAGAAACATAGTAACAGCCCGAATCCTCGTCGAACTCCCACTTGAGTTTGGTAGAGTCCCCTGCACTGGCATCATCGGCACCTGCATCTGTTTTGGAAGTATCTGTGAGTCACGGGGACTCAGCAATCTCACACCCGCGAGATCAAGACTATTTAAGCTTAAGGGTAGGAAAGGGGTAGTGAGGTGGATCTGCAGCAAGCACTAGCATATATGGTGGCTAACATACGCAAAAGAGAGCGAGAAGAGAAGCAAAGCACGGTCGAGAAGCTAATAGTGATCAAGAAGTGATCCTGAAATTACTTATGTTCAAGCATAGCACGAGACCGTGTTCTCTTCCCGGACTCCGCCGAAAAGAGACCATCATGGCTACACACGCGGTTGATTCATTTTAATTAAGTTAAGTGTCAAGTTCTCTACAACCGGATATTAACAAATTCTCATCTGCCCATAACCGCGGGCACGGCTTTTGAAAGTTCAAAACCCTGCTGGGGTGTTCCAACTTAGCCCATCACAAGCTCTCACGGTCATCGAAGGATATTCCTTCTCCCGGGAAGACCCGACCAGTCTCGGAATCCCGGTTACAAGACATTTCGACAATGGTAAAACAAGACCAGCAAAGCCGCCCGATGTGCCGACAAATCCCAATAGGAGTCACACATATCTCGTTCTCAGTGCACACCGGATGAGCACTCCATACAACTAAAACCAATCCTCGAGTTTCCCCGAGGTGGCGCTGCAAAGGACTCTAGTTCGGACCAACACTCAGAGGAGCACTGGCCCGGGGGGTTTAAAATAAAGATGACCCTTGAGTCTGCAGAACCCAAGGGAAGGTATATGGTGGTAGGTAGGCAAATGGTAAAACCAAGGTTGGGCCTTGCTGGAGGAGTTTTATTCAAGGCGAACTATCAAGGGGTTCCCATAACACCCAACCGCGTAAGGAACACAAAAATCAAGGAACATAACACCGGTATGACGGAAACTAGGGCGGCAAGAGTGGAACAAAAAACCAGGCATAAGGCCAAGCCTTCCACCCTTTACCAAGTATATAGATGCATTAAAGTAAATAAGAGATAATAATGATATCCCAACAATATCCATGTTCCAACATGGAACAAAATTCAACTTCACCTGCAACTAGCAACACTATAAGAGGGGCTGAGCAAAAGCGGCAACATAGCCAAACAACGGTTTGCTAGGAAAGGTGGGTTAGAGGCTTGACATGGCAATATGGGAGGCATGATATAGCAAGTGGTAGGTAATGCGGCATAGCAATAGAGCGAACAACTAGCAAGCAAAGATAGAAGTGATTTCGAGGGTATGGTCATCTTGCCTGCAAAGTCCTCAGAGTTGACGAAAGCTTGATCCTCGTTAGCGTACTCAACAGGTTCCTCAATCACGTACTCATCTCCTGGCTCTACCCAAAGAAAGAACACAAGCAAAAGGACCAACAATCAATCACGGTGCAATGCACAATCAACATGATGCAAAACATGACATGATATGCGAGATGTGATATGCAATGCATATGCGTGCTCCGGAAGGAAAAAGATGAACAAGGCATCAACTTGGCAAACCAAGTGTGCCGCTGGAAAGATGAGATGATTTCGGTCGAAATCTATATAAATATCAGCGGAATCGGATGCACGGTTTGCAAATGGCAAGCAAAACAAGAATGGCACAATTCTGTGATTAACAGCACGATGCCATCTAGAATGCAACAAGAAACTAAGCTACTGCACTCCAACATAACAACAAAGCACATGGCAGGGATCTACACAAGATGCTTGACAAAACATGAACACTGAGCTACGGCTAAATCACACCAGAGCAAGGTCAAACAAGCATGGCAAAAGTGCAAAAGATATCAGCTTCACAGACTTAGTGAAAAAACTAACATGCTAGGAATAACATCAGGAAGCCATGTTTAGAGCAAGCAAACAACATGCTACAGGAACATATCATAGCAAAACAAGGCATGACATGAATCTACTAAATGCATAGAACACAAGTCCCTTACTGATCATGAGCCAAAAAGGCACAGAAGATATGATGGCACCCATGTAAACATAGCAAGTTTTATTAACAGTTTCAGACTTAGCAGAAAATTGAGCATGGCATAAATAGGATTATGAAGGCATCTTTACGAGCTCAAAACACTCACCAAAAGGCATTGCATGACAAAACAAGCGTGGCAACAACAAGATGACATGTCCATGAAGCTAACCATGGCAAGAGAAAGTTCATAGCATGCTTGGATCACTAGCAACAATCATGGAAAAATTGATTAACATGTAAACAATCTGCCAGGAACATTTTATAGCAAACGTAGAGCAAGACTAAGACATGCTAGGGCACTCCATAATTGCAAACAGGGGCATGGATGGATAGAGCATAACCATATGTGCAAAACATCCTTACTGAAGCAACTCAAAACAAGCATGGATCTCACTGTAGCATCAAGTTTACATGGCATAAAAATAACAGCAGGAAAATGACTTAGTAAAATCTTAAGTCCCTGAAAACAACAATATCACGAACGCTACTTTGCATGCTTGTGATAGTCACCACATTGATCACAAAAATACATGGCAAGCACCCCTGTAAAGATGGCATGGCATAGTTCAAAACACATGTAGAGCTCATGCTCATATGATACACATATCAAATGTGACAAAAATGACAAAACATCATACTCTGATAAGTAACAGCATCTAACAATTTATAGCACTCTTGCATCAATGTTTTGGGCATCAAGATGAACTCAAACAAGCACTCCACAATGTAATGAAATGAAGAGAATCTCCCAATGAACATTTTGATATAACATGCGCATGAAACGGAGCTACGGTCATGGAGTTATGGCATGATGAACATGGGCATAAATCATGAGGGGAAAAGGACTTGGACGAAAAACAACCTCGCACAAAAAACGGATCTAGGGTTCGTCATGACACGTTCTTCGAGGACCACCGGAGTTCCTGGCCGGAGCTGACGGGGAGGACGAAGGAGTCGTCATCGGGGTCGGAGAAGCGAGATCCGGTTGTATCCTTGCCGGATCTGGTCGGGGAGGAGGGAGATGCAGCGAGGCGGCGACGCTGGTCGGGCGGCGAGCTCGGCGGGGCGGCCAGACGGCGAACTCGACGGCGGAGGCACGCGGCGGCCGACGCAGGCGTGGGCGCGGACACGCAGCGGGAGGAAGGCAGGCGGCGGTGCGCGGCGAACGGGCCGGGAGGGCCGTAATCGGGCCCCGCGGGCCGGCGCGGTGGACGGCGGCGGGAGGACACGTGTCGGGAGGTGAGTGGCTATAGGCGGCAGCGATTTTTGTCCGGCGAGGGGTGGACACATCCGGTGGCGGCGGGGGATGAAAATTAGGGTTTCATCTGTGCGAAAACGGAGGGGGTCACATATTTATAGCTAGGAGGAGGCAGGAGTGTCCAAAATGGGGTGTAGTTTTCGCCCACACGATCGTGATCCGACGACGGAGGACATGGAAGGGGTTGGATGGGTTTTTGGGCCGTTTTGGAGGGGTGTTGGGCTGCAACACACAAGAGGCCTTCGCGGTTACCCTGTTAACCATTGGGGCAACAAACGGACTCCAAATGACACGAAATTTGACAGGCGGTCTACCGGTGGTGTACCAAGGCCACTTGGCAAATCTTGGTCCATTCCGAGAATGTTTAACGCCCGCTCACAAAAAGAGACAAAAGGGGTATGCCGGTGCATGTAGGAGTGTCAGATTGCAAAACGAACAACGGGGAAAATGCTCGGATGCATGAGACGAACACATATGCAAATGAGATGCACATGATGACATGATATGAAATGCATGACATGAGCAAAATTCAAAACGAAGACAAAACCCAACCACGAAGGGAAATCTCATACCTTAAAGCCGAAATGGCGGATTCGGAGTTACAAATATGGCAAGTTACATCCGGGGTGTTACAACACTCCGCCACTATGAAAGGATCTCGTCCCGAGATCTAGGACTGAAAGAACTATTCGGAACAGAGGTTATCCTCGCGCTCCCAGGTGGCTTCTCGGTCGGAATGGTGTGACCACTTCACTTTCAGGAATTCGATAGACTTGTTGCGAGTCTTGCGCTCGGTTTCTTCAAGAATAGCAATGGGATGCTCATGGTAAGACAGGTCTTCTTGGAGACCAATCTCTTCGAAGTTGATGGTGCGCTCAGGAGTCTTGAAGCACTTGCGAAGCTGTGACATGTGAAACACATCGTGCATGTTTGCGAAGTTAGACAGAAGCTCAAGTTGATAGGCGAGATCGCCTCTTTTGCCAATGATCTTGAAAGGACCCACGTATCTAGGGGCAAGCTTCCCTTTCATACCGAAGTGACGAGTGCCTTTCATTGGAGAGACACGGAGGTAGACATGGTTGATACATCTCCAACGTATCTACTTTTCCAAACACTTTTGCCCTTGTTTTGGACTTTAACTTGCATGATTTGAATCGAACTAACTCAGACTGACCATGTTTTCAGCAGAAGTACCATGGTGTTATTTATGTGCAGGATCAAACGTTCTCGGAATGACCTGAAACTTCACGGAGACACTTTTCAGAAAATAAGAAAAATACCTGCCAAAGATGAAGGCCAGGGGGCCCAACACCTTGCCACAAGGGTGGGGGGCGCGCCTGCCCCCCTAGGGCGCGCCCCGCTACCTCGTGGGCCCCCTGTTGCGTCTCCGACTCCAACTCCACCTCCATATATTGAGTTTCGATGAAAAAAACAGAGAGAATAAATCATCGCATTTTACGATACAGAGCCGCCGCCAAGCCCTAAAACCTCTTGGGAGGGCTGACCTGGAGTCCGTTCGGGGCTCCGGAGAGGGGAATCCGTCACCATCGTCATCACCAACCATCATCCATCACCAATTTCACGATGCTCACCGCCGTGCGTGAGTAATTCCATCGTAGGCTTGCTGGACGGTGATGGGTTGGATGGGATCTATCATGTAATCGAGTTAGTTTTGTTAGGGTTTGATCCCTAGTGTCCACTATGTTCAGAGATTGATGTTGCTATGACTTTGCTATGCTTAATGCTTGTCACTAGGGCCCGAGTGCCATGATTTCAGATCTGAACCTATTATGTTTTCATCAATATATGAGTGTTCTTGATCCTATCTTGCAAGTCTATAGTCACCTATTATGTGTTATGATCCGTTAACCCCGAAGTGACATAATCGGGATACTTACCGGTGATGACCGTAGTTTGAGGAGTTCATGTATTCACTATGTGTTAATGCTTTGTTCTGATTCTCTATTAAAAGGAGGCCTTAATATCCCTTAGTTTCCGCAAGGACCCCACTGCCACGGGAGGGTAGGACAAAACATGTCATGCAAGTTCTTTTCCATAAGCACGTATGACTATGTTCGGAATACATGCCTACATTATATCAATGAACTAGAGCTAGTTCCGTGTCACCCTAGGATATGAATGTTACATGATGAACCGCATCCGGCATAATTCTCCATGACCGATCCATTGCCTACAAGCTTTCCATATATTGTTCTTCGCTTATTTACTTTTCGCTATTGCTATCATCACTACAAAATACCAAAAACATTGCTTTTACTATTGTTACCTTTTGCTACCATTATCACTACTATCATATTACTTTGCTACTAAACACTTTGCTGCAGATATTAAGTTTCCAGGTGTGGTTGAATTGACAACTCAGCTGCTAATACTTGAGAATATTCTTTGGCTCCCCTTGTGTCGAATCAATAAATTTGGGTTGAATACTCTACCCTCGAAAACTGTTGCGATCCCCTATACTTGTGGGTTATCAAGACCATTTTCTAGCGTCGTTGCCGGGGAGCATAGCTCTATTCTTTGAGTCACTTGGGATATATATCTGCTTATCATTATGAAGAATTTGGGAGATCCAAAAACTAAGATCTATCCCTCATCTACGAGGGGAGGTAAGGAACTGCCATCTAGCTCTACACTTGATTCACGTTCTGTTATGAGTAAGTTTGCGACACCTACACCTGCTTCTCCTATCCGTTCTGATATGTCGCATGTTATTGATGATGCCACCTCTGCTATGCATGATACTTATGATGAAACTACCTCTATGCCTGATACTACTGTGCCACTTAGTGCTTTTCTTGATGAACAACTTGCTAGGGCTAGAGAAATTGAAAATATTGAATCTGATGATACTGATGAAAGTGATGATGAAGAACCACTTGCTATTCCTAAGGGTTATGTATTTGATCAAGATTCTTCTTTAGCTATTTTAGCTTGCAGAAATAGAACTGAACTTAAAATATTATTAGCTAAATGGAGTAAGCAATCTCTAAATTCTAGCATGAAACCTGACCCTGCTTTGGCTACTTCACCTATCTTTGTTACTGATAAGGATTATGAATTCTCTGTTGATCCTGATATAATTACTTTGGTTGAGTCTGATCCTTTTCATGGTTATGAATCTGAAACTGTTGTGGCACATCTTACTAAACTGAATGATATAGCTACCCTGTTCACTAAAGATGAGAGAACTCGCTACTTTTATATCCTTAAAATATTTCCGTTCTCATTAAAGGGTGATGCTAAGATATGGTTTAATTCTCTTGATCCTGGTTGTGTGCGTAGTCCCCAGGATATGATTTATTACTTCTCTGCTAAATATTTCCCTGCTCATAAGAAACAAGCTGCTTTAAGGGATATATAATTTTGTGCAAATTGAAGAAGAGAGTCTCCCACAAGCTTGGGGGAGGCTTCTCCAATTACTTAATGCTTTGCCTGATCATCCTCTTAGGAAAAATGAAATACTTGATATCTTTTATAATGGACTAACCGATGCCTCCAGAGATTACCTGGATAGTTGTGATGGTTCTGTTTTCAGGGAAAGAACACCAGATGAAGCTGAAATTCTATTGAATAATATGTTGACAAATGAAAATAATTGGACACCTCCGGAGCCAATTCCTGAGCCTATTCCTAAACCAACTCTGAAGAAGAGGGGTATTCTATTTCTCAGTCCTGAAGATATGGAAGAGGCAAAGAAATCTATGAAAGAAAAGGGTATTAAAGCTGAAGATGTTAAGAATTTACCTCCTATTGAAGAAATACATGGTCTTAATTTACCGCCTATTGAAGAAACATGTAATCCAAATCCTTCTCCTATTGAAGAAACTCATGTTCTTGATAACCCGACACAGGTAGTAAAGGTAAATTCTCTCTATAGATAAGATAAAGTTGTAATCCCGTTTACTAAGTTTGCTAGCCCATGCTTAGATGAGTTTGATAAATTTATGGCTAAGCAAGAAGATTTTAATGCTTATTTTGGTAGACAATTAAAATACAATTCAAATATGCTTGGACACTTGGGTGATTATATGGCTAATGTTAAAAGTGAACTTAAACTTATTAGTAAACATGCTTCTATGGTTACCACTCAAGTAGAACAAGTACTTAAAGCTCAGAATGATTTGCTCAATGAATTGAATAGTAAAGATAATGATTATGCTGTTAGAGTGGCTACTAGAACTGGTAGAATGACTCAGGAACCTTTGTATCCTGAAGGCCACCCTAAGAGAATTGAGCAAGATTCTCAGAGAAATAATATAGACGCACCTAGTTCTTCTAAAAAGAAGAAAAAGAAAAATGATAGGACTTTGCATGCTTCTAGTGATCCTATTGTTGAAACACCTGAGAATACAAATGATATTTCTACTTCTGATGCTGAAACACAATCTGGTAATGAACCTGAAACTAGTGATAATGTTCATGATGATGCTCAACCTAGTGATGATAATGACATAGAAATCGAACCTGCTATTGATCTTGATAACCCACAATCAAAGAATCAACGTTATGATAAGAAAGACTTTGTTGCTAGGAAACATGGTAAAGAAAGAGAGCCTTGGGTTCAGAAACCCATGACTTTTCCTCCCAAACCATCCAGGAAAAAGGATGATGAGGATATTGAGCGCTTTGCTGAAATGATTAGACCTATCTTTTTACGTATGCGATTAACTGATATGCTCAAAACCAATCCTTATGCTAAGTACATGAAAGATATTATTACAAATAAAAGAAAGATACCGGAAGCTGAAATTTCCACCATGCTTGCTAATTATACTTTTAAGGGTGGAATACCAAAGAAACTTGGAGATCCAGGAGTACCCACTATACCATGCTCCATTAAAAGAAATTATGTTAAAACTGCTTTAGGTGATCTTGGAGCCGTTGTTACTGTTATGCCTCTCTCTTTATATCATAGACTTGATTTGAATAAGTTGACACCTACAGAAATATCTTTGCAAATGGCTGATAAATCAACTGCTATACCTGTCGGTATTTGTGAGGATGTGCCTGTTGTAGTTGCGAACGTTACTATTTTAACGGACTTTGTTATTCTTGATATCCCCGAGGATGATAGTATGTCTATTATTCTTGGAAGACCCTTTTTGAATACTACAGGGGCTGTTATTGATTGCACTAAAGGCAATGTCACTTTTCATGTTAATGGTAATGAGCATACGGTACACTTTCCGAAGAAACAACCTCAAGTTCATAGTATCAACTCTATTGGAAAAATTCCATCGATTATATTTGGAGGTTTTGAATTTCCTCTTCCTACTGTCAAGAAGAAATATGATATTCTTATTATTGGGGATGTGCATATCCCTGTTGAGGTAACATAGTGTTATTCAAAATTTCTCCGGTTCCATGTTATTCGGAATGAGTTCGTTAACAAGACTTGATCAACCTTGTTAGTGGATTCCTTTTGATGATCATGAGATGGATGAAACTAGAAGGCACAACTTTCTATACCCCACTTTTACTTTATGTTATTTATATTAAATTAAATAAAAATAAATAATTTTCTGTCTGTTATCTGATTATCCGTGCAATATAAAAATACCTCAAAAAATAAAAGTTCTCCAAATGCCCTGAAAATTAAATATGATTTTTCTAGAATATTTGAGGATTTATGGAACTGAGAACACACCAGGGGGCCAACCACCTGCCCACGAGGGTGGAGGGCGCGCCCACCCCTCTAGGGCACGCCCCTTGCCTCGTGGGCCCATGGTGGCCCTCCTCCACTTATTCTTGCACCCACACACTTCATCTTCCTCCCACAAACACGAATAACCAGCTCAAGCACGAGTTCTAGCTCATCTTGCTGCCATTTTCGATCTCCTTGCTCAAAGCACCTCTCACAAAACTGCTTGGGGAGATTGTTCCTTGGTATGTGACTCCTCCAATGGTCCAATTAGTTTTTGTTCTAGTGCTTTATTCATTGCAAATTTTTGCTGCTTAGGTGACCCTGTTCTTGAGCTTGCATGTCAAATGGTCAAAAGTAGTTTTGATGCATGATATAGGCCCTATGCACTTGTAGGAGTAGTTACTATCAATATTATTGAGTTTGCTTTACTTTTATTTTGAAGTTACTAAAAATTTTCAGAATTTTTCAGAGGAAGAAAATTGCTTAGGAAAATGTTCCAAGGTGGTTCTTCAAAGAAGCAAGGACCCAGGCTTGCAATGCGTGATGGTGACGAAGAGCCACCGAGAGACGCTCCAGTGCGTCCTTGTGAGTGGCCTTCTGAAAATTTTATGGATCAAGCGGGAATAAAAGAAGAATTCAACGCATATTTGTGTAATGCTGATCTCGTGAGCTTCGAGGAAGAGAAGTGCAGTCAGTATCATGAGCTCACTAGCTCCTTTGTGAGTAGGTTTGAATTTTCCACTTCACGTAATTCTCCAATTATCCTGTTTGATCTTTATGATAAATCTTATACCATGGACTTAGAGGATTTTACCACTGCATGCAAACTTCCACAATGGGGTAGTATAAGGGATCCTCGCAAATCTAAATTTAGAGATTTTCTTGTTGATATAACTGTGGGAGAATCTAGAGATATTACACAAGCTACCATAGGGAGCATTCACTTTCCTGCCATACATTATTTTGCTCTCTTCATAGGCAGATGCATAAATGGTAAATATGAAGCATGTCACGTGTGTGTCCCTGACCTCAGTATTCTTGGGAGTGCTGTGTTAGGAGACAAAACATATAATTTGGGAGCCATTGTTGCACATAGGTTGCATCTTAATAGACGTAATGGCGATTTCTTTGGTGGAATTTATGCAGCCCGCGTAGCTAATTTTCTTGGTATAGATGTGCGTGAAGATGATATTGAATTACCTCCAACCTATCTAGATTTTAATGCTATGGTTCACCACCAGTTTGTCAAGAGGAACGAATCACCTCTCAAGTATCGACTAATCTTTGACAGACGCCGTGCTGTTCGTATTACTCTCCCCGCTCCTGCTTTCTTTGATTATCATGCAAGAGGAGGATATACTATTACCAGAGAGGAGGCAGATGAGTACGAGAGGAGAGAGGAGGCCGCTCGTCGCCACGTTGCAGCTCAGCAGGCGATAGCTGCTGCATCACAGTACGACCCCAATAACTATTATTATGGATATCCGCCAGGCCAGCCGTGGCCATAGACCAACTTAGTCCAAAAGCCTAAGCTTGGGGGGTACGTATTTCTCACCGACATTACATTTATGCTCACACACTCATTGCTAGATGTCGGTGCTCATACTTTTTCATTGTATCATCCATGCTAGTTTATTTTCCTTTTTATGTTTTCTTCTTGTGTGTTTAATAAACCTTAAGAAAAACCAAAAAAATAGTTGTAGCTTTTATCAGTTTAATTTCCATGCTTGTAGTAGTAATTAAAAAGAAAACCCAAAAATATTTCATGTTCTTCTTTTGCTTGTTGGGAGCTTTCCCGTGTAAATAATTTCATTTCTTTTCTTTTCTTTGGGGGTTGATAGGAGAAGACCATAATTAAATAGTTGAGGTGGCTCTTATATGCATTATTGTTGATCTGACAAAAGAGCCCATATTGCCTTGTCTTCTCCTGTTTATTGAATGCCTGCAGATTCTAGCTTAGTCCAATGCACGTGCACTATTATTATTATTCACATCGTTCGGTCGTGCAAGTGAAAGGAAATTATGATGATATATGATGGACTGACTGAGATGAGAAAAGCTGGTATGAACTCGACCTCTTTTGTTTTTTGTAAATATGATTAGTTCATCATTCCTGATTCAGCCTATTATGAATAAACATGTTTGCAATGACAACTAGAGATCATAGTTTCTTGTGCCATGCTTGATTAGCTATGAGTTATAATGGTTTACCTTGCGTGCCAACATGCTATTAAAATGGTTATGATGTGGTATGATAGGGTGGTATCCTCCTCGGAATGATTTAAGTGACTTGACTTGGCGCATGTTCACGCATGTAGTTGAAACAAAATCAACATAGCCTTCACGATATTTATGTTCATGGTGGATTATATCCTAATCGTGCTTGCATTAGATGTTGATTAATTTTAATGCATGTTCATGACTGTTGTCGCTCTCTAGCTGGTCGCTTCCTAGTCTTTTGCTAGCCTTCACCTGTACTAAGCGGGAATACTGCTTATGCATCCAAACTCCTTAAACCCCAAAGTTATTCCACATGAGTACACAATACCTACCTATATATGGTATCTACCTGCCGTTCCAAGTAAATTTGTATGTGCCAAACTCTAAACCTTCAAATATGTTTTGTATGCTCGAATAGCTCATGTATCAACTAGGGCTGTCTGTATCTTCCATGTTAGGCGGGTTATTCTCAAGAGGAGTGGACTCCGCTCCTCACTCACGAGATAAATGGCTGGTCGCCGGGATGCCCAGTCCCATGATTTATGCAAACTAAATCAAAATAATTGCAAACAAAACTCCCCATGGGACTCTTGTTAGTTGGAGGCACTCGTTGTTTCAAGCAAGCCATGGATTGATGCTTGTTGGTGGAAGGGGGAGCATAAACTTTACCATTCTGTCTGGGAACTGCCTATAATGTGTGTAGCATGGAAGATATCGCCATCTCTTGGTTGTTATGTTGACAATGAAAGTATACCTCTCAAAATATTTTTCACCTCTATTTCAAAACCGAGCTCTGACACCTCTATAAATCCCTGCTTCCCTCTGCGAAGGGCCTATCTATTTACTTTTATGCTGAGTCATCATCCTCTTATTAAAAAGTACCAGTTGGAGAGCACCGCTGTCATTTGCATTCATTACTGTTAGTTTACATTGAGTATGACTTGACTGGATCTCTTTTACCATGAATTACAATGTCTAGTCAGTCCTTGGTCTTTAAAGGTGATCTGCATTTATGTTTTGCGGTCTCAGAAAGGGCTAGCAAGATACCACCTGGTTATATCATATTATGATTGTTTTGAGAAAGTGTTGTCATCCGAGTTTTATTATTATGGCTCGCTAGTTGATTATGCTAGTGATATGAGTAACTTGAGACCTATGCGTTTTTGCGAATGTGGTTAGTTATAATCTTTGCTGAAAACTTGAATGCTGGCTTTACATAACAACAACAAGAGCAAACACAGTTTGTAAAAGTTTTTCTTTATCACTTTTAGTTTGTCAACTGAATTGCTTGAGGACAAGCAAAGGTTTAAGCTTGGGGAGTTGATACGTCTCCAACGTATCTACTTTTCCAAACACTTTTGCCCTTGTTTTGGACTCTAACTTGCATGATTTGAATGGAACAAACCCGGACTGGCGCTATTTTCAGCAGAATTACCATGGTGTTATTTATGTGCAGGATCAAACATTCTCGGAATGACCTGAAACTTCACGAAGACATTTTTCAGAAAATAAGAAAAATACCTGCCAAAGATGAAGGCCAGGGGGGCCACCACCTTGCCACGAGGGTGGGGGGCGCGCCTGCCGCCCAGGGCGCGCCCCCTACCTCTTGGGCCCCCTGTTGCATCTCCGACTCCAACTCCACCTCCATATATTGAGTTTTGATGAGAAAAAAATCAGAGAGAAGAAATTATCACATTTTAAGATACGGAGCCGCCGCCAAGCCCTAAAACCTCTTGGGAGGGCTGACCTGGAGTCCGTTCGGGGCTCCGGAGAGGGGAATCCGTCACCATCGTCATCACCAACCATCCTCCATCACCAATTTCATGATGCTCACCGCCGTGCGTGAGTAATTCCATCGTAGGCTTGCTGGACGGTGATGGGTTGGATGGGTTCTATCATGTAATCGAGTTAGTTTTGTTAGGGTTTGATCCCTAGTGTCCACTCTGTTCGGAGATTGATGTTGCTATGACTTTGCTATGCTTAATGCTTGTCACTAGGGCCCGAGTGCCATGATTTCAGATCTGAACCTATTATGTTTTCATCAATATATGAGTGTTCTTGATCCTATCTTGCAAGTTTATAGTCACCTATTATGTGTTATGATCCGTTAACCCCGAAGTGATAATAATCGGGATACTTACCGGTGATGACTGTAGTTTGAGGAGTTCATGTATTCACTATGTGTTAATGCTTTGTTCTGGTTCTCTATTGAAAGGAGGCCTTAATATCCCTTAGTTTCCGTAAGGACCCCGCTGCCACGGGAGGGTAGGACAAAAGATGCCATGCAAGTTCTTTTCCATAAGCACGTATGACTATGTTCGGAATACATGCCTACATTATATCAATGAACTGGAGCTAGTTCTGTGTCACCCTAGGTTATGACCGTTACATGATGAACCGCATCCGGCATAATTCTCCATCACCGATCCATTACCTACGAGCTTTCCATATATTGTTCTTCGCTTATTTACTTTTCCGTTGCTATTGCTATCATCACTACAAGATACAAAAAACATTGCTTTTACTATTGTTACCTTTTTGCTACCATTATCACTACTATCATATTACTCTGCTACTAAACACTTTGCTGCAGATATTAAGTTTCCAGGTGTGGTTGAATTGACAACTCAGCTGCTAATACTTGAGAATATTCTTTGGCTCCCCTTGTGTCGAATCAATAAATTTGGGTTGAATACTCTACCCTCGAAAACTGTTGCGATCCCCTATACTTGTGGGTTATCAATGGTCTCCGATCTCGAAAGCCAAGTCACGGTGCTTGCTATCATAGTAAATCTTCTAGCGCGATTGCGCGGCTTTGAGATTTTCATGGATGACTTTACACATTTCTTCAGCCTCTGTGATTAAGTCATTGCCAAGAAGTTGGCGTTCACCAGTCTCTGACCAATTAAGAAGGAGTACGACACTTTCTGCCATAGAGAATTTTGAATGGGGCCTTGCCCGAACTCGCTTGGAAGCTGTTGTTGTAGGAGAACTCGACATATGGAAGACAATCTTACCACTTCATACCAAAGGAAATGACGCAAGCCCTGAGCATATCTTCAAGGATTTGATTGACTCGCTCGAATTGGCCACTAGTTTGAGGATGGAAGGCTATGGTAAAGCGAATGTTGGTGCCCATGGCCTTCTGAAAGGAGTCCCAGAACTTAGAAGTGAAAATGCTTCCACGATCTGAAGATATCAATTGCGGAATGCCGTGCAAAGAGACAATCCTGGAGGTCTATAGCTCTGCCAACTGAGCTGATGTGATAGATTCTTTGATTGGAAGGAAATGAGCCACTTTAGTAAGCTTGTCAATGACAACAAAGATAACATCATTTCCACGTTTGGACTTGGGAAATCCAGTCACGAAGTCCATCTCAATATGGTCAAACTTCCATTCTGGAATAGCAAGAGGTCGGAGGAGACCCGCTAGCCGTTGGTGTTCTGCTTTCACTCTTCTGCAGACATCACATTCATTCACGAACTGTGCAATTTCTCGCTTCATTCGAGTCCACCAATACGACTGCTTGAGGTCATGGTACATCTTTGTACTTCCAGGATGAATGGATAGAAGGGAATTGTGCACCTCGTTTATAATGACTTTCCTTAGATCACCTTTAGGAACCACAATTAGATCCTCAAAGAAAAGAGTGTCTTTGTCATCAATGCGATATCACTTGTATTTGGGTTGGCTCTTGGCAATCCCATTTTTAACCTTCTTCACCATGGAATCAAGAAGTTGTGCCTCACGAATCTGATCTTCCAAAGTAGAAGAGACTTGGAGGTTGGCAAGAAAGCCTTGAGGAACAACTTGGAGATTCAATTTCCGGAAAGCTTCACAAAGCTCCGGTTGGAAGGGCTTGAGAATTAAGCTGTTGCAGTAAGCCTTCCTGCTCAAAGCATCTGCAATGACATTGGCCTTGCCTGGAGTATATTCAATACTCGGATTGTATTCTTGAATCATTTCGACCCAACGAGTCTTCCTGAGGTTGAGGTTGGGCTGAGTGAAGATGTACTTGAGGCTCTTATGATCCGTGAAGATGTCCACTTTCCTTCCCAACAAGAGATGTCTCCACGTTAATAGAGCATGGACAACTGCCGCCAACTCAAGATCATGAGTGGGGTAGTTCTTTTCGTTGGGCTTCAACTGACGAGAGGTATAAACCACAACTTTCTTCTCTTGCACTAACACAGCACCGAGACCTCGCAGGGAGGCATCACAGAAAACTTCAAATGGCTTGGATTCATCAGGAGGAGTCAAGACAGGAGCTGCGACTAACTTCTCTTTAAGGGTGTTGAAAGCCACGTCACATTCAGGCGTCCAGACATACTTTACATGCTTCTGGAGGAGGTTGGAAAGAGGCTTTGCAATCTTAGAGAAATTCTCAATGAATCTTCGACAATAGCTTGCAAGCCCAAGAAAACTGTGGAGCTGCTTGACATTCTGAGGAGGTTCCCAATTCACAATTCCAGACACCTTCTCAGGATTAACAGCGATGCCCTTGGCTGAGATGATATGACCAAGGTAAAGAACCTCGTCAAGCCAGAACTCACACTTGGAAAACTTCGCATAGAATTGATGCTCTCTCAGTTTGTCAAGTACCAATCTCAAATTCTTGGCATGATCCTCCTTATTCTTGGAAAATACCAAAATATCATCGAGATACAGGAGGACGAAATCATTTGTGTAAGGGTTGAAGTTGAAGTTCCTCATGCGAGAGAACATTGTAGGAGCATTGACAAGGCCGAAAGACATGACAATATATTCATACGAACCATAGCTTGTTCTGAATGCTATCTTGGGGATATCTTGTTCACGAATGCGAATCTGATGATAACCCATACGGAGGTCAAGCCTGGAGAATACTTCAGCACCTTTAAGTTGCTCGAATAGCTCATTGATGTTGGGAAGTGGATACTTGTTCTTTATTGTTTTCTTGTTCAATGGGCGGTAGTCAACACAAAGTCATTCCGTTCCATCCTTCTTCTTGAAAAAAAGAACAGCACAACCCCATGAAGATGAACTCGGTCTGATCAGACCCATACGCTCTTGTTCATCGAGTTGTTTCTTCAACTCCTTCAACTCTTTTGGTCCAAGCTTGTAAGGACGCTTGCAAACAGGTTCCGTGCCAGGCTCCAGATCGATAACGAATTCAACTGGCTGGTTAGGAGGCATTCCCGGAAGCTCTTCTGGAAAAACGTCTTGATATTCACAAACAACTGGAATCTGAGAGATGGCATTCAACTCGCCCTTCTCATTGAGAGAAAACAGTCGAATGGTATCATCACGAGTGGCATAGATGATCACTGTGACGCCCGGATAATCAAGCTACAGTAAACGTCTGCTAACGATGCCACGTCACTTTGATTACTGTTGCTAATCTCGCGTTAGTTCGAAACCGGTTCGAATTCAAATTCAGTGTCAAGCAAACAATAAAAGTTTTCGAATATTGAAACTGAAATGTTCGGAGTGAACCAAATAGTGCACAGGTAATTATGGTGGAGAAACCTCACCTTTATAAAATATTTAATACTATTAGATGAATAAAACAATAGCGAAAACTATTATCTAAATACTTTTAAATAATAAATAATTAAGAAACTACTTTAGTTTGGGTAGCAAGTTAGTGTGGCTGTGGCATATTTGGTAACCTCAAATTAGGTCCCCTTTTGGTATTTCGCTAAAACATAAATAAAAGGAAACTAAAAGAAAATAGAAAAGAAAATTAAATAAAAAGTAAAAGAAAGACAAAGCAAAAGAAAAGAGCAGCCCCGTGCCCCCTAAGCTTTGGCCCACTCTAGCCCACCTACGCCCCCGAGGGGATAAGTCTCCCCCTAGGCCTCGACCTCGCCAGCCCGAGATATTTTCCCCCACCCCCACATGATCCCCTCTCCCTCCCTCGATCCAGTTCGGGCTCCGACCCCGGTGCCCCGCTGCCCACCTCACTGTCGACGTTCCCCTAGCGCCGCTCGTCGTATCCGGCGCCGCCTCGACCCCGTCGCTCGCCTCCCCGTCCTCCTCCCCAAAGGCCACCTCGAGCCTCGCCGCCCCCTGGTCTCTACATCGCCCGTGAGCCTCGCCCCTCTCCACTCCCCTCTGCTCCCTACACCTGTGGCCGTCACGCTGCCCGTGCCCGCCGGCGATGTCCGGCTTCCGCGCCCGCAGTCACCCTCGACATCGCGCACCCATTTGCTGTCCATCGCACGCACGCACACCGGCCCGACGCCTCTCTACGCACCGCACGCGCCTACCCTACATCCGCGCTCGCCCGTTGCCACTCGTGCGCATGTGCCCGTCCGCCGCTGCCGCTACTGCCCGCTAGTGCCGCTGCTCGTCGCGGCCAACCGCCCCGGCCCCACTCCCGTCTCCAGCCCCTGGTCGCCTCCTCCCGTTGCCTGCGTAGCCCTCCCCCTCGCGCCCTGCGTCCGGGCCTCGCTTTGTTTGCCGCTCACCCCGCTGCAGTCGCATCTCCCTCGGTCGCCCCCGCTCGCCGGCACCATCCCGCCCGCCTGCCACGCGCGCCCCGCCTACGCCGGCGCCGTCCTGCGCCGGCGACGCCTACTGCTGGCCTTCACGATGCTTGCCCGCGCGCCATTGCCGGTGGCACACCCCGCCATGGTTTCTGTTGGGCGAGCAAGCTGGTCCCTGTTGGATTAGTGGGGATAACCCCCCAGATTAGTTTAAGTGCTAACCCCCTGTGGGTATGACTAGTGGGGCCCGCCCCTGTTAGAACAAAAGAAGAAGAATATCAAAATAACTAAAAACAATTAATAATTAACTAATTTAATAATTAATTAACTTAATTAGATCTGTTAAATTAACCTGATTAACTATGATCAGATAACCTAGTAATTAATTAACTAATTAATTATGTTTAGTTAAACTGTGACTATGACAAATGGGACCCATGCGTCAGTTGACCGGTCAACGGTCAACGTTGACTACTGACATCATGCTGACATCATGCTGACGTCATAATTACCCTTTTCTAATTAAATTAATTCTGTTAATTCTTGAAAAGGATAAAATCCTTTTGAAATTAATATAAAATAAACCATAGCTCAGATGGAAAAACTTGGTACATGAAAGTTGCTCAGAATTTCAAGACGAATCCGAATACGTAGCTCGTTCATCCGCCACACATCCCTAGCATATCAAACACGCAACTTTCCCCCTCCAGTTCATCTGTCCGAAAACGCGAAACACCGGGAATACCTTCCCGGATGTTTTCTCCCTTCGCTGTATTACCTCCTATCGTGTTAGGGCACACCTGGCACCGCTACTTGTTATGTCATGCATCGATATGCATCTGTTTGCATTGTATTCATTGTTTCTTCCCCCTCTTCTCTTCAGTAGACTATGAGACTGACGCTGCTGCTGGTACCCCGATCGACTACAGTGTCGACGACCCCCTCCTTGCCAGGGCAACCAGGCAAGCCCCCCCTTTGATCACCAGATATCGCCTATTCTTCTCTCTACTGCTTGCATTAGAGTAGTGTAGCATGTTACTGCTTTCCGTTAATCCTATTCTGATGCATAGCCTGTCATTGTTGCTCCAGCTGTTGATACCTTACCTGCAATCCTAATGCTTAGTATAGGATGCTAGTTTATCATCAGTGGCCCTACATTCTTGTCCGTCTGCCATGCTATACTATCGGGCCGTGATCACGTCGGGTGTTGATCACAGGTATATACTATATACTTTATACATGATACATGTGATGACTAAAGTCGGGTTGGCTCGAGGAGTACCCGCGGTTGATTCACGAACTGGGGGCTGGAAGGACATACTTTCCCGATAGCCCTCTGTTTGGATCTTTGTGGTGAAGCGACAGGGCAGGTTGAGACTACCTAGGAGAGAGGTGGGCCTGGCCCTGGTCGGCGTTCGCGGTTATTTCAAGATAACACGTTTGACGAGATCTTGGTATTTGATCTGAGTCTGGCCACTGGCCTATACGCACTAACCATCTACGAGGGGACAATTATGGGCACTCGACGTCGTGGTATCAGTCGAAGCCTTCGTGACGTCAGCGACTGAGCGGCGCGCGCCGGATTGGACCGTAAGCCTGCTCTTGTATTAAGGGGGCTAGTTCTGATTCCGGCCGCGTTCGCAACGTGCAGGTGTGCAAAGGGCGATGGGCACAGACCCCTACGCCATAGGATTTCGACCGGCATGCTGACCTCTCTGTTGTGCCTAGGTAGGGATGTGACGTGTTGATCTTCCGACGCCGGGCATGACCCAGAAAAGTGTGTCCGAACAAAGGGGATCAAGCGTGTTGGGAAATGTGGTGCACCCCTGCAGCGAAGTTAATCTATTTGAATAGCCGTGATCTTCGGTAACAGGACGACTTGGAGTTGTACCTTGACCTTATGACAACTAGAACAGGATACTTAATAAAACACACCCTTCCAAGTGCCAGATACAACCGGTGATCGCTCTCTCATAGGCCGACGAGGGGAGGATCATCGGTTAGGATTATGCTACACGATGCTACTTGGTGAACTTACCATCTACTCTCGTCTACATGCTGCAAGATGGAGGTGGTCAGAAGCGTAGTCTTCGAAAGGACTAGCTATCCCCCTCGTATTCCGGCATTCTGCAGTTCAGTCCACATATGATACCCTTAATCCATTTGATACCAATGCATACATATGTAGTGTAGCTCCTTGCTTGCGAGTACTTTGGATGAGTACTCACGGTTGCTTTGCTCCCCCTTTTGTCCCTTTCTATACTCAGTTGCTGCGACCAGACGACGGAGCCCAGGAGCCAGACATCACTATCGATGATGACTGTTACTACTCGGGAGGTGCCTACTACTACGTGCAGCGCGCTGACGACGACCAGGAGTAGTTTAGGAGGATCCTAGGCAGGAGGCCTGCGCCTCTTTCGGTCTGTATCCTAGTTTGTGCTAGCCTTCTTAAGGCAAACTTGTCTAACTTATGTCTGTACTCAGATATTGTTGTTTCCGCTGACTCGTCTATGATCGAGCTGTTGTATTCGAGCCCTTGAGGCCCCTGGCTTGTAATATGATGCTTGTATGACTTATTTTATTTGTAGAGTTGTGTTGTGATATCTTCGCGTGAGTCCCTGATCTTGATCATACATGTTTGCGTGTATGATTAGTGTATGATTGAATCGGGGGCGTCACAAGTTGGTATCAAAGCCGACTGCCTGTAGGAATCCCCCTTCCAAACTCCTTGGCCAAAGTCGAGTCTAGACATTGCCAAAACTTTTACTAACATGGTTGTGCGGCCCATGGGCCCACGTGCCATTCGGTGGTATTAGGATATTTTATTCCTCAACCTATACTCTGGGACTCTGAACTCTCTTCTATTCGGGTTAAATGATTTTACTAAATTTGACTCTAGGTTCTTGTAATTACTTTCTCCCGGAGAGCCCCCTCACCCAAGATGATTGCTTGGTGCGTCGAAGGATTCCGAAGATACTCTCTGATATTATCCCGAGAACTTGTGCTCATTGCGTTTGCAATTCCCTTCCACCGTCAACCCTATAGATAACTACATGCACTTGCCAGTCTTACATTGGACCCCAGTTGCTCCTTTTATTATGAGATACCTCAAAATACTCGTTGTTGTTCCGAGAATCCTTGGGCCTACTGCCTGGCAGTTCCTTGTCACCTGAATACACCTATAAATTAATCCTCACACACCCCAAGGATTTGTTTCTCCCCAGTTGTTCATGTGTTTCACCAAAGTCTTAAAAATACTAATTGATCTTTCGAAAATCCTCAACCGTCAGTTGTTCTCGAAATTCTTGCTTGATTGCATTATGGTTAATCCCATAAGTATACTAATCTTAGTGGCATCCTTGGTCACTATCATCTTTGAGTCCATTGATTCAATAAGTTGCAAATGTTAACAATCATCAGTCAAATCCTAGGATTATCCTTCCGGCATAGACGTCATTTTAAACATGAGCTAGATCTCGACTAATCAAATTTCCATCGACTGTACCCCTAAGGCTATTCAACTTATTCATCCCTAATCAGAGCATTGCTTCTGATCCCTTGTCTTGGAATTCATAATTCCTTTGCATTTGAGCTTTGAGTTAGTCAGTTGTTTCTATAATCTGACCTCCTTGCACTCTTTCTTCCTCTAGTTGAGTACCGATGCTCACATCAAATCCCTTGTGGACCACCAGACCCTTTGTCGGATTTTATCCGACCGTGTCCTTCATATTGAATAACCTTGTGAGCCTTTCCATGGGTATATAATGCCTTTGGTAAATTGTATCCTCTGCTTGGTGAACCATGCTTTACTTTCGAGCTTGTATTAATTACTCCAAAGTTTGTGGTATATGTTCCTAAGATGCTCTGATGGGTTGAACCTACGCTTCCCTAATACGTGTGAACCCAAAAGATTTCACGGGTCATACTTATCTGGTATTGCACCAGGTAAAAATTTCAACAACTAATGTCATTTTCGAAATACGGGAGTTGAATGAAAGGTTATGCGTTGAACAAGTGGGAGTCGACCTTGAATCCTGTGTTCATGCCCATGGACCCGATGTATACCTTATCATGGAAGCTTTTCTTCAAATAATTACCCCCTTGTTATAAATTCATCTTGTATCTGTGGACGTGGATCCGACCATGTTTCTCCATGATTCCATTTCTCGTGCAAGTTTGGCACTTGTCTTCTGCAGAGCTTTACCCTAGTCCAACCTCTACTTTGATCTGTCGTTGAGTATTGCCCCCTGGTATCTCGAGATTATCATGGAACCACATAACTTCTTATGAGTTCTTCATCAAGTACTACATTCCCATTGATTCCAATTTTTCATGGGCTCTGAGTTATTAAACACTCAAAGACACCGATAACTGACTCAAGTTTGCACCATGATTAATCAACTCTTGAGGTGATAAACTCGATCATGTCATTCCTAGCCTGCTTGGCTATATCCTTATCATGCCGATTTTAACTGTGCTACCTGGTCCTTCTTCCCAGAGCAAAAATTTCGACGGTGAGCTAATCTTACGTCGATCTTCCTCATCATATCAATTGTCCTTGACAACAAGCTTGATTTCAAGTTTGTGTCATACCTATGGTTTCAATAACTTTTCGCTCCATCATTCTGTTGGCTTGATGTCTTCGCCGATCAGTTACATCTTCTTGACACCTCTCAACAAATGTGTCGTGATCATCATCAACATTTTGAGGTCTTCCAGGATATCAATTGAATTCTTGATGAGAAATACCATCCTTGCCCCTGGATGACTTGTATTATCATCATTGACATCATTGCCTTCCCTCCGACACAAACTTGATCTTGTTATGGAGCTCCTTGCTATCCAGCTTGTGTTATGTTCCACCTTGGATTATCATCATCTTTTATATCAAGGATGTTGTGAGGAATGCTCCACCTCTTAAGAATTCTTGTTATAGTATTACTTCTCACCATCTCCGTTCGTTTCTTGGTCCCCGTGTGGTTTCTAATCGGAATACCGGCTATCGAACTTTGAGGTGTAAATTCAAAACTTCTAGCAACTCTATTGCCTGGAAGTGAATGGTCGATAGTTTACTTCTTTTGATCATTTAGTCACCATTCTAACATTGATTGTGCGATCCAGCCCATATTTCGTGTGCACCTTTCAATCAATGTTCGATTGTGAATGCTTTCCTCGAGCACCCCATTATATCATTTGATCTGACAAATGTTATCTCCTTGTTCACATGATTGTGGAAACCCATCTTTCTGGAAATTTGGAGGAATGGTCGCTGAGCCATCATCCACCTCCTCACCCTCTCCTTGATTTAATGATGAACTCTTGTTTCAGAACTCGCTTCCATACTTCATTTCCCGAGGATCTTACAATGTCATCTCGTCAATTTGTGTTACACTTTTTCTTCTCATGCATCTCGAGTTTGAGGTATCCTGGCACCAATCAGATCTGAATCTTAGTCAGATATGATGGTTGGTACATATTCCCAAGAGTTATAACATTGGTCTTTATATGATCCGGTAAGGTGAGGTCATGCCTAGCACACCTGGCCGGAAGACCTATTCTTATGGTTTCCTTTTTAGCAAGATTAGCCATTCTTCAATGAGGAAATTATATGACTTATTCTATAAGTTGTTCCTGATGGATCCTTTGAGTATCCAAAGTCTGATCTTTACCCAGTGACCATGTCAATGCTATCTCGAAGCTTGTCTGTGGTACTCCGATTTTCAAAGAGAACATTTGAAGCCCAATGCTAAATGTTTCCTGCTCAATTACCCAAACACCACTGTATGGGTAATGTCATGAAATTCCTCTCCCCTTACCTAAGTGGTTTTCTACCTTCTATCTGGTCTTGGAAATCATGCTCTGCTTGTTCTTGGGAAGGATATACCCCTGAAATATGTGTTAAACACATTTTCCTTTCCATTGTTCTGTTTAATCTGATAATCACATTTTCCTTTCCATTGTTCTGTTTAACCTTCTTCAGGTTTATATGATCTAAGCAGTAATACTTCACTGCTTTTATAAGCACCTCAGTGTACAACTCTGTCAGTAAGACCCTGTTGCTTTTGTTGATAGCATTCCGGTAACCACCAATGGACGAGAACTTTGCCTATTGGTCCGCCTTGTTCAATGAGCAAGAAAATGGTTCTCTTCGTCCCTCGCCCTTGGTACCGATGTTGTTGCCGACCTAACCGATAGACTATCCTCTGACATGCCTTGATTTCATGATCGTGCAAGACGTCACCGCCCTTCCTGCTTTTAACCCACATGATGGGCCCATAACCAACAGTTCCACAGGATCGAAACCTGACTCTCCTGACACCCTGTTGTCAAAATTATTCCTCGCGCTTGACTCCTTATGTAATTCACGGGCCATCTGGCAAGTGATCTATTCTGATATCAGAAGCAATACTTCTTCTCGTTGCTCTGAACCCCTTCACCTTTTGATTAGGCCATCCAACGATTGCCTGCCCATTGGAAACTTCTCATGGCACCTTCTTACTTTACTCTCGATATTTCTTATGTATCTACTCGAGAGTTACTTTCTACCACATTCCCTGAGTTATCTGCCAGATAGTCACCCTTGTAAGGTCCGTTCTTTCGAAGTTACCCCTTGTCCTTTCGTAAGTATGATGAAATTTCTAAAGCAAGGATGATGACTTCATCATGATGACCTGAAGAATAGAAATGAAGATGTCAATGTAATGGATCGACCTCTTCGAGAAGAGCAACCAAAGACGAGAAGATCCGTTAGAATTTCGTAACAAGAACTTTTCCCCTTACACCCCTCTTAAATCTCGGGACGAGATTTCTTGTAGTGGAGGAGAATTGTAACGCCCGGATAATCAAGCTACAGTAAACCTCTGCTAATGATACCGCATCACTTTGATTATTGTTGCTAATCTCGCGTTAGTTCAAAACCGGTTCGAATTCAAATTCAGTGTCAAGCAAACAATAGAAGTTTTCGAATATTGAAACTGAAATGTTCGGAGTGAACCAAATAGTGCACAGGTAATTGTGGTGGAGAAACCTCACCTTTATAAAATATTTAATACTATTAGATGAATAAAACAATAGCGAAAATATTACCTAAATACTTTTAAATAATAAATAATTAAGAAACTACTTTAGTTTGGGTAGCAAGTTAGTGTGGCTGTGGCATATTTGGTAACCTCAAATTAGGTCCCCTTTTGGTATTTTGCTAAAACATAAATAAAAGGAAACTAAAAGAAAATAGAAAAGAAAATTAAATAAAAAGTAAAAGAAAGACAAAGCAAAAGACAAGAGCAGCCCCGTGCCCCCCTGGGCTTTGGCCCACTCGAGCCCACCTACGCCCCCGAGGGGATAAGTCTCCCCCTCGGCCTCGACCTCGCCAGCCTGAGATATTTTCCCCAACCCCCACACGATCCCCTCTCCCTCTCCCTCCCTCGATCGAGTTCAGGCTCCGACCCCGGTGCCCCGCTGCCCACCTCACCATCGACGTTCCGCTAGCGCCGCTCATCATATCCGGTGCCGCCTCGACCCCGTCGCTCGCCTCCTCGTCCTCCTCCCCGAAGGCCACCTCGAGCCTCGCCGCCCCCTGGTCTCTACATCGCCCGTGAGCCTCGCCCCTCTCCACTCCCCTCTGCTCCCTACACTTGTGGCCGTCATGCTGCCTGCGCCCGCCGGCGATGTCCGGCTTCCGCGCCTGCAGTCACCCTCGACATCGCGTGCCCATTTGCCGTCCATCGCACGCATGCACACTGGCCCGACGCCTCTCTGCGCACCGCACGCGCCTACCCTGCATCTGCGCTCGCCCGTTGCCACTCGCGCGCGCGTGCCCGTCCGCCGCTGCCGCTCCTGCCCGCTAGTGCCGCTGCTCGTCGCGGCCGACCGCCCCGGCCCCACTCCCGTCTCCAGTCGCCGGTCGCCTCCTCATGTTGCCTGCGTAGCCCTCCTCCTCGCGCCCTGTGTCTGGGCCTCGCTTTGCTTGCAGCTCACCCCGTTGCGGTCGCTTTTCCCTCGGCTGCCCCCGCTCGCCGGCGCCATCCCGCCCGCCTGCCACGCGCGCCCCGCCCTACGCCGGCGCCGCCCTCCGCCGGCGACGCCCACTGCTGGCCTTTGCGGCGCCTGCCCGCGCGCCATCGCCGGCGGCACACCCCGCCATGGTTTCTGTTGGGCGAGCAAGCCGGTCCCTGTTGGATTGGTGGGGATAAACCCCCAGATTAGTTTAAGTGCTAACTGGGCCCGCCCCTGTTAGAACAAAAAAAGAAGAATATGAAAATAACTAAAAACAATTAATAATTAATTAATTTAATAATTAATTAACTTAATTAGATATGTCAAATTAACCTGATTAACTCTGATTAGATAACCTAATAATTAATTAACTAATTAACTATGTTTAATTAAATTGTGACCATGACAAATGGGACCCACGCGCCAGTTGACCGGTCAACGGTCAACGTTGACTGCTGATGACATGTTGACATCATGCTGACGTCATAATTACCCTTTTCTAATTAAATTAATTCTGTTAATTCTAGAAAAGGATAAAATCCTTTTTAAATTAATATAAAATAAACCATAGCTCGGATGGAAAAACTGTGTACATGAAAGTTTCTCAGAATTTCGAGACGAATCCAAATACGTAGCCCGTTCATCCGCCACACATCCCTAGCATATCAAACACGCAACTTTCCCCCTCCAGTTCATCTGTCCGAAAACGCGAAACACCGGGAATACCTCCCCGGATGTTTTCTCCTTCGCCGGTATTACCTCCTACCGTGTTAGGGCACACCTGGCACCGCTACTTGTTATATCATGCATCGATATGCATCTGTTTGCATTGTATTCATTGTTTCTTCCCCCTCTTCTCTTTGATAGACTATGAGACTGACGCTGTTGCTGGTACCCCGATCGACTACAGTGTCGACGACCCCCTCCTTCTTGCCTAGGCAACCAGGCAAGCCCCCCCCTTTGATCACCAGATATCGCCTATTCTTCTCTCTACTACTTGCATTAGAGTAGTGTAGCATGTTACTGCTTTCCGTTAATCCTATTCTAATGCATAGCCTGTCATTGTTGCTCCAGCTGTTGATACCTTACCTGCAATCCTAATGCTTAGTATAGGATGCTAGTTCATCATCAGTGGTCCTACATTCTTTTCCGTCTGCCACGCTATACTATCGGGCCGTGATCACGTCGGGTGTTGATCACGGGTATATACTATATACTTTATACATGATACATGTGATGACTAAAGTCGGGTTGGCTCGAGGAGTACCCGCGATTGATTCACGAATTGGGGGCTGGAAGGACATACTTTCCCGACAGCACTTTGTGTGGATCTTTGTGGCGAAGCGACAGGGCAGGTTGAGACCATCCAGGAGAGAGGTGGGCGTGGCCCTGGTCGGCGTTCGCGGTTATTTCAAGATAACACGTTTAACGAGATCTTGGTATTTGATCTGAGTCTGGCCACTGGCCTATACGCACTAACCATCTACGCGGGGACAGTTATGGGCACTCGACGTCATGGTATCAGCCGAAGCCTTTGTGACGTCAGCGACTGAGCGGCGCGCGCCGGATTGGACCGTAAGCCTGCTCTTGTATTAAGGGGGCTAGTTCTGCTTCCGGCCGCGTTCGCAACGTGCAGGTGTGCAAAGGGCGATGGGCCCAGACCCCTGCGCCATAGGATTTAGACCGGCGTGCTGACCTCTCTATTGTGCCTAGGTAGGGCTGTGACGTGTTGATCTTCCGAGGCTGGGCATGACCCAGAAAAGTGTGTCCAGACAAAGGGGATCGAGCGTGTTGGGAAATGTGGTGCACCCCTGCAGGGAAGTTAATCTATTCGAATAGCCGTGATCTTCGGCAACAGGAAGACTTGGAGTTGTACCTTGACCTTATGACAACTAGAAAAGGATACTTAATAAAACACACCCTTCCAAGTGCCAGATATAACCGGCGATCGCTCTCTCACAGGGCGGCGAGGGGAGGATCATCGGTTAGGATTATGCTACACGATGCTACTTGGTGAACTTACCATCTACTCTCTTCTACATGCTGCAAGATGGAGGTGGTCAGAAGCGTAGTCTTCGAAAGGACTAGCTATCCCCCTCGTATTCTAGCATTCTGCAGTTCAGTCCACATATGATACCCTTAATCCATTTGATACCAATGCATACATATGTAGTGTAGCTCCTTGCTTGCGAGTACTTTGGATGAGTACTCATGGTTGCTTTGCTCCCCCTTTCCCCCCTTTCTATACTCAGTTGCTGCGACCAGACGACAGAGCCCAGGAGCCAGACGCCACTGTCGATAACGACTGTTACTACTCGGGAGGTGCCTACTACTATGTGCAGGGTGCTGACGACGACCAAGAGTAGTTCAGGAGGATCCCAGGCAGGAGGCATGCGCCTCTTTCGATCTGTATCCCAGTTTGTGCTAGCCTTCTTAAGGCAAACTTGTTTAACTTATGTCTGTACTCAGATATTGTTCTTTCCGCTGACTCGTCTATGATCGAGCTCTTGTATTCGAGCCCTCGAGGCCCCTGGCTTGTAATATAATGCTTGTATGACTTATTTTATTTGTAGAGTTGCGTTGTGATATCTTCCCGTGAGTCCCTGATCTTGATCGTACACGTTTGCGTGTATGATTAGTGTACGATTGAATCGGGGGCGTCACAATCACATCCTCAGAAGAGTGTGTAAATTGAATCTGCATGGCAGCACAATCAAGCTGAGCCTTGTGCTTAGAAAGCCAGTCCATCTCGAGAATTAGATCAATGTCCGAGTTACCAAGAACAATTGGAGAAGCCAGAAATTTGTAGTCGCCCATCTCGATAGAAACATCCGGGACGCAATTATTAGCTGACACTTGCTTACCCGGGGACACGATTGAAAAAGTTCTAGGCAATTCTTGATAACCCCACTCATACTTTGATGCAAAAGGTTTTGAAATGAAACAGTGTGATGCACCAGTATCAAAAAGAACTTTAGCAGGGATGGAGTTAACTGGAAGGTTATCCATGATCACTTCTGAAGAATCCTCTGCCTGAGCTGCGTTCATCATGTTGACCTTAGCATGCTTGAGATTATGCTTGACCACTGCATTGCTGGCAGATCTCACAGGAGGGGGAGGCGGAAGGCGCCTTTGGTTGAAGCATTTGTTTTCATAGTGCCCTTTCTGCTGACACTTATTGCAAGTAACCTCTGAGAGCGGATGGTGATAAGGAGCACTTGACCTTGGAGTATGAGACTGATCTTTGTTCTGATAGCCTGGGTTGGGTGGGTGGGAAGATCCATTGCTACCTTTGCTCTTTTGCTGGTAAGGCTAACAAAACGGAGGAGGAGGAGGCAACCATAACTTCTGTTGCTTAGCCGCCACTTGAGTTGAAGAAGATGATTGAGCTGCATCCCTGACTCTCTTTTAGAAGCATCACACTTAAGCTGAGCAGCCTCTTGCTTTAGTGCCATGTTGTAGAATTCATCATACTTAGTCGGCTCAAGAAGCACGAGTGCTAATTGTAGATCTTCTCTGAGGCCACCTCTGAATTGATAAATCATGCTCTTTTCATCAGGGACGTCTTATTTAGCGAAGCGAGCGAGTTCCGACCGATCAAGCACCGAACGTACGACACCTCCGAGTTCTGCACACGTTCAGCTCGATGACATCCCTCGAACTCTTGATCCAGCAAAGTGTCGAGGGAGAGTTCCGTCAGCACGATGGCATGGTGACGGTGATGGTGAAGTGGTCAGCGCAGGGCTTCGCCTAAGCATTACGTGAATATGACCGGAGGAGTAAACTATATGGAGGGGGGCGCCGCACACGGCTAACAAACTTTTGATTTGTGTTCTAGCGGTGCCCTACCCTCATATATATAGGTTGGAGGGGAGGAGAGGCAGCCAAGGGGGCACCCCAAGTAGGAGGAATCCTACTTGGGCGCCTCCCTATTCGGCCTCCCCCCTTCCATATTCATCTGGAGGGGGAAGGAAGGAGGAGGGAGGAGAGAAGGAAGGGGGAGGCCGAATTACTCCCCTTCCTTTCTCTCTACCCCTCTTTCCTTCCCCCTTATTTGGATTACATGGGCACACTAGCCCCATAGGGGCTGGTCTGTCCCCTTCTTGGCCCATTAGGCACATGTAGTTGCCGGGGGATGCCCGGAACCCCTTCCGGTGACCCGATATGTACCTGGTACCCCCATAACACTTCCGGTGTCCGAATATCATCATCCTATATATGAATCTTTACCTCTCGACCATTTCGAGACTCCTCGTCATGTCCATGATCTCATATGGGACTCCGAACAACATTCGTTCACCAAATCACATAACTCATATAATACAAAATCGTCATCGAATGTTAAGCATGCGGACCCTACGGGTTCGAGAACCATGTAGTCATGACCGAAACACCTCTCCGGTCAATAACCAACAACGGAACCTGGATGACCACATACATTATTCCCTTTGTCGTCAGTATGTTACTTCCCCGAGATTCAATCGTCGGTATATTAATACCTAGTTCAATCTTGTTGCCAGCAAGTCTCTTTACTCATTTCGTAATACATCATCCTGCAACTAACTCGTTAGTCACATTGCTTGCAAGGCTTATTATGATGTGCATTACCGAGAGGGCCTAGAGATACTTCTCTGATACTTGGAGTGACAAATCCTAATCTCGATCTATGCCAACCCAAAAAACACCCTCGGAGATACCTATAGAGCATCTTTATAATCACCCAGTTACGTTGTAACGTTTAATAGCACAAAAGGTATCCCTCTGGTATCTGAGAGTTGCATAATCTCATAGTCAAAGGAATATGTATATGACATGAAGAATGCAATAGCTATAAAACTGAACGATCAATATGCTAAGCTAACGGATGGGTCCTGTCCATCACATCCTTCTCCTAATTATGTGACCCCGTTCATCAAATGACAACACATTTCTATGGTTAGGAAACTTAACCATCTTTGATTAACGAGCTAGTCTAGTAGAAGCTTACTAGGGACACTGTGTTTTGTCTATGTATCCACACATGTATCAAGTTTCCGGTTAATACAATTCTAACATGAATAATAAACATTTATCATGATATAAGGAAATATAAAATAATAACTTTATTATTGCCTCTAGGGCATATTTCTTTCAGTCTCCCATTTGCACTAGAGTCAACAATCTAGTTCACATCACCATGTGATTTAACACCAATAGTTCATATCTTTATGTGATTCACACCCGTAGTTCACATCGCCGTGTGAACAACACCCAAAGGGTTTACTAGAGTCAATAATCTAGTTCACACCGCTATGTGATTAACACCCAAAGAGTACTAAGGTGTGATCATGTTTTTCTTGTGAGATAAGTTTAGTCAATGGGTCTGCCACATTCAGAACCGTATGTATTTTGCAAATTTCTATGTCTACAATGCTCTGCACGGAGCTACTCTAGCTACTTGCTCCCACTTTGTAAGTGCATCTAGTCCCACCCCTAGTTGGTTTTGGAGTATTGATGACAAACCTAGTTGAGGGACTAATGTGTTTGTGAGAATTGCAGGATAACACAGGTAGAAGTCCCTCATTGATTCGGTTTTCCTACCAGAGATGACCCCTAAAAATGTATGAAGACATTGATGTCAAAGGTGGTATGTGAAGATATTCACATTGAAGACTATGACAAGAGAAGACATCGCATGAAGCCTATGGAGCTCGAGACTTAGATCTTTCGTAGTTCTTTTTCTTCTTTGTTGAGTCATAGGAACCACCGTACTGTTAAGTGGGGTCCAAGAGAACCAGTCAGAATGACTGAAGTGATGCTTAACCAAAACCTATGTCTTCGAGTGAAGACTATGAGAGCGAATCTTGTCCAGAGTCGGACAAGTTAGCTTTGCTTGTAGCCCAAGTAAAGTTGTCGTGTGTGTTTGAAATCTGACCGTTGGAACACGTGTCAGTTCCTTAGTGACCCACGGTCATTTCGAACAAATCAGGTCGGGTTGCCTAGTGGCTATAAATAGCCCACCCCCTACAACCATAAACGGTTGGCTGCTCAGAGTTAGAGTACGGCTTTTGTCGTTTGAGAGCAACCCACCTCGAAGCCTTTGAGAGAGAATTCCTTGCGAGGATAAAGCCCTAACCACCCAGAGCCAAAGAGTGTTAGGCATCACTTAAGTCTTCCTGTCTGTGTGATCTGAAGACTTATTACACTTGAGGACTCTGAACCCTCCAGCCGGTTAGGCGTCCCGTTCTGAGCATCCAAGAGTCATTGTGGATCGCCGGTGAACGAAGTCTGTGAAGGTTTGGGAGTCTACCTTGAAGACTTACCAGAGTGATTGGGCGAGGTCTGTGTGACCTTAGCTCAAGGGGAATACGGTGAGGATTGGGTGTCCTGAGCTGCGTGTTCAGGACTGGGTGTACGGGACTGTGTGTCCTCAAGTTTAAATACCTAGCCGCCCTAACCAGACGTATAGTTGTCACAGCAACTGGAACTGGTCTAACAAATCATTGTCTTCAACGAGTCACTGGTTTCATCCTTCCTTTCCCTTTACTTACTGTTGGTCCTTGTGAAGTCATTGTATGATTGCATTATCTTTTGTCTTCACTGAGTGACTGCGTGTTCTGTTTGGCTTCATAATATCTTCCTACCTGATCCTAACTACCTAGCTGCTATAGGTCATTGTGCTTTCACTTCATTGAATACTTGACTATGGTTTGCCTAGTGTAGTCTACCTTCCGCTGCATGGTAATAGGTCTATTTATATCTTTTGTCTTCGAAACTTCCACGTTTTGAAGACTTTCATAAAAATCGCCTATTCACCCCCCCCTCTAGTTGATATAACGCACTTTCAATTGGTATCAGAGCAAGGTACTCCCTTGTTCTGTGTGATTCAGTTTAACCACCTGGAGTTTTAGCTATGTCGACTGCAGGGATAATTAAAGTCTCCGCTGCATGTCCCGTCTTCGATGGAACTGAATATCCCTACTGGAAGAATATGATGCGCATGCATCTTGAAGCCATTGATGTCGACCTATGGTATTCGTCAAGAATGGCGTTCCTAAGGCTGGTGAAGGTGTCACCGCTGCTGATGTCAAGAAGTTCGTTCAACTGGACTCCACTGCCAAGAACATCATCTGTGGTCATCTGACCAAAGGACAGTATGGCCGTGTAAGTGCTTTGGAAACATCTAAGCTAGTATGGGACTGGCTCTCCAAGGTCAATGAAGGCGTCTCAACCCAGAGAGATCAGAGAATCAGCGTCCTTCGCAACCTCTTCAACTGCTTCAAGAGAAATGACAATAAGAATGTCCAGCTCACATTTGATCGACCCACTGATATCACAAATGAGCTTCAAGCTCTCGGCGCCACTGAGATCACCAAGCATGAAGTGTCAAGACACTCCTGAGATCACTTGACAGCTCGTTTGACACCCTAGCCCTGATGATTTAAGAACGTCCTGACTTCAAGACACTCGATCCGTCTGACATACTTGAGAGGCTCAACACACACGAGTTTCAGCTTTCTGAGAAAAGAGACATCTACGGTCCCAACTATGGGCGAACTTGTGCCTTGAAGGCAAAAGCTGTCTCCACATCTGAAGAAGAATCCGACAGCAGTTCTGATGATCCTAAAGACATTGGAAAGGAGCTTGCTATGCTTGTGAAGAAGTTCCAAAAATTCACCAAGAAGAAAGGCTTTAGAAAGTCTTCACGATCAAGCTCAAGGAATGATGAAGCTTCTGCTTATGACTATAAGAAAAGATCATGCCACAAGTGCAAGAAACCTGGCCACTACATCTCTGAGTGTCCGCAGTGGGACAATGAGAACAAGAAGAAGAAGAAGAGCAAGGAGTATGACTCTGACGACAACAAGAAGAAGAAATACTCAAAGTCTTCTTCCAAGTCTTCCTCCAAGTCTTCATCACACAAGAAGAGCTCATCTAGCAAGGCACGTGCGTTTGTTGGCAAGGAAATGGAGTCTGAGGAGGAGTCCGATTCTGGCGTTGCGAGTCTGGCTACAGCATACGTTGCCAAGTCCATCTTCAACATTGAAGACAACGACTTCATCACCGACACCGATGCAAATGACAAGGACTACTCCGCTCCTACCTACTGCTTCATGGCACGCGGTGCCAAGGAAAACACACGCACTACTCACTATCAAACATCTAGTGAAGATGACTCTGATTGTGATTCCAAACCCAGCTACAAAACACTTGCTAAAATTGCAACTGAACAACAGAAAGCTATGGAACATATTCAAAAACTGTTAGACAAAAGCGATGATCTGCTAGACGCTGAAATGACTCGATCTCAGTCCTTAATTGAAGACATAAAAAATCTTCATGTTAAGTATGAGGAACTTGAAAGTTGTCATGAAACGCTCTCAACAACTCATGAAAGGATTTCCTATGATTATCTTCAAAGGAAGCAAGATCATGAGAAATTGAGAGCGGCTCATGAAGATCTTCAAAAGGAAAACGAGTCACTTCACGCCAAACAGATCAGTTCCGCTCAGGAAGGATTTGAACCACCATGTCTTAAATGCATTGAGCGTGATAACGCTACCTCTGTTGCTGAATGTTCTACTACTGCTACTATTGCAATATCTTCAACTGTTGATGTGGTAACTAACCCCTCCGCTGAGGATACCACTGCTATTGCTGATGAGAATGCTAGGTTGAAGACACTGCTTGAAACAGGGATGTACAAAAGTCTCAAAGGGCATCAGACACTATGTGATGTCCTCAA
Organism: Triticum dicoccoides; assembly: GCF_002162155.2. Classification (NCBI taxonomy): domain Eukaryota; kingdom Viridiplantae; phylum Streptophyta; class Magnoliopsida; order Poales; family Poaceae; genus Triticum; species Triticum dicoccoides. Next base: position 557,178,802 of record NC_041382.1, read on the forward strand.
AAGGCAGATCCTGAACCGAAACCCTAGGAAAGAGGGTGTTGGGTTCGAAAGGAAAATGAATGCTGATGGCTCTTACTGGAAACCTGAGCAGTACCCCAAAACCACATGGGTTGCTGCAAAGGAACCCTCAGCGGATCCATCCACCCTATCTGGCTTCACTTGTGCTAATCCCATCGTTATTAATGAATCCTTTGATGCAAACTATAAACTGTTTAAGAATCAGAATGGTGAAGTGTTTGCCAGGTATATTGGTACTAACTGCAGGAATGGACCGCCTGTGAAGAAGATCTGGGTGCCAAAAAGGTGTTTGGAGAATCTTCCTGTGAATGTCATCATGACACCACAGGTGAAGAAGATAAACCCCAGACCACAGGCTTCATACGGTCCAAAGGCTTCATACAGACAGAGGACTCACCTGAGTCGCACTAACGCAAATGTTTTGCAGGGAAGCCATACTCAGGCCTATGAATATGAGCGCGGTTCATCAAACCGCCATGTTCATAAGACCAAGAACTATTCTGCTTATTATTATGAGTACTATTGTCCTCCTGCAAGACTTTTTGCTAGGGCTCCAAAGCCAAAGTTCTCATATGCTGCACTTAGACTTATTGCTTCTAAGCCACCCTTGAAGATGTGGGTGGCTAAGAAAGCTTAACTCTCTTTGGTAGGGAAGGGTCTCCAGCAGAAAACCAAAATCGTTTGACGCTATTGCTGGGGACCTTAAACATCTTGTAGGGCGCAAGATCAAATGCCCGAATGGTCTTATTATGTACTTTGTTCCTGAATCGCTTGCTAATCGCCCTATCAGTCCAAATCTCGATCTAAGCTTTCATAACCCACTGGTTCGTCAAATGTTTTTGCTTCACAATTCTCTTCGTGAAGCCTATCCGCCTAACTGCACTGTAGGGTACGACACCAGCAGCTTCAGAATGGATTATTGATAGTGGGTGTACCAATCACATGACTGGCAAGAGAAGCCTTCTTATGGACTCAACCTTACGTCCATCCGACAAGAGTCACATCACATTTGCTGACACTGGTAAAAGTAAGGTATTGGGTCTAGGTAGAGTTGCAATCTCAAAGGATCAACACATGGATAAAGTCATGCTTGTTGAATCCCTTGGTTTCAACTTAATGTCTGTCTCAATGCTTTGCGATTTAAACATGATCGTGATGTTTGGAAAATATCGTTGCCTTGTTCTAATGGAATTTGACAAGTCTCTAGTGTTTGAAGGGTATAGGAAAGATGATTTGTACGTGGTAGATTTCTCAGCAGGACCACAGCTTGCCGTATGTCTTCTGGCAAAAGCTTCAGAATGCTCGCTTTGGCATCGGAGGCTAGGGCATGCTGGCATGAGGAACCTCCACACCCTTGTAAATAAGAAGCATGTCATAGGCATCGAGGGCGTCAAGTTCAAGAGAGATCACTTATGCGGTGCCTGTGAAGCAGGAAAGATGACGAGAGCCAAGCATCCCTCGAAGACAATCATGACAACAACTCGACCCTTCGAACTGCTCCACATGGATCTTTTCAGTCCCACTCATTACTCAACTCTTACTACTACTGTTTGTCTCTATGGCTTTGTCATTGTTGATGATTATTCTAGATATACTTGGGTGCACATAATCCGCTACAAGACTGAAGTGCAGGATGTCTTCAGACGCTTCGCTAATCGAGCAATGAACAACTATGGCGCCAAGATAAAGCACATCAGAAGTGACAATGGCACTGAATTCAAGAACACTGGCCTTGATACATATCTTGATACTTTGGGCATCACACATGAATTCTCAGCTCCATACACGCCACAGCAGAATGGCGTCGTCGAACGCAAGAACAGAACACTCATTGAGATGGCCCGAACGATGCTTGATGAATACAAGACTCCAAGAAAATTTTGGCCTGAAGCCATTGATATTGCATGCCATACAATCAACCGTGTTTATCTTCACAAGCTTCTGAACAAGACATCTTATGAGCTCCTTACTGGCAAGAAGCCAAATGTCAGTTACTTCAGAGTATTTGGCGCTAGGTGCTGGATCAAGGATCCACATCACACTTCAAAATTTGCACCAAAAGCACATGAGGGTATTATGCTTGGATATGGAAAGGATTCGCACTCCTACAGAGTCTTCAATCTCTTTCATTATAAAGTGGTTGAAACAGTGGATGTGCGGTTCGATGAGACTAACGGTTCACAAAGAGAGCACCTGCCAAATGTGCTAGATGAAGTTCCATCCAGTGAATCAATCAAACTTATGGGAACTGGAGAAATCATACCCTCTGAAGCTCAACCTGAAGAGGAACTTATCATCTCCGCACCTGATCAACCTGAAGACAATGCTCAGCCTGAAGACAATCCCTCTAACAATGAAAATGATCAGCAAGAGCAAAATCTTCGCCCTTTACATCCTCGTGTTGCCAATGAAGTGAAGATTGAGAGAATAATTGATAGCATCAATGCACCCGGTCCGCTCACTCGTTCAAGGGCAACACAGCTAGCAAATTTCTGTGGGCACTTCGCATTCGTCTCAATAACAGAACCCAAGAAAGTTGAAGAAGCCTTCATGGAACCTGAATGGATTCAAGCTATGCAAGAAGAGCTTCAACAGTTTGAGCTGAATAATGTATGGGAACTGGTTAAGCGTCCTGATCCTCGGAAGCACAATATAATAGGCACCAAATGGATATACCGCAACAAGCAAGATGAGCATGGTCAACTTTTCAGAAACAAAGCTTGTCTCGTTGCTCAAAGATATAAGTGGAAGGGATTGACTTCGATGAAACATTTGCTCCCGTGGCTCGACTTGAAGCCATACGCATACTGCTGGCCTATGCAAATCATCACAACATACTTCTATATCAAATGGATGTGAAGAGCGCTTTTCTCAATGGCAAGATTGAAGAAGAAGTGTATGTTGCACAACCGCATGGCTTTGAAGATCCAAAGCATCCTGACATGGTATACAAACTCAACAAGGCACTGTATGGACTCAAACAAGCCCCTCGGGCTTGGTATGACACACTCAAATACTTCCTGAAAAGCAAAGGCTTCACACCTGGTTCCCTCGACCCCACTCTCTTCACGAAGACATATGATGGTGAACTGTTTGTGTGCCAAATATATGTGGATGACATTATCTTCGGCTGCACCAATCAGAAATACAGTGAAGAGTTTGGATATATGATGCAAGAGCAATACCAGATGTCCATGATGGGAGAGCTGAAGTTCTTCCTTGGTCTTCAAATACGACAGCAACGCAACGGCATCTTTATATCTCAAGAGAAGTATCTCAAAGATTGCCTGAAGAAGTTCGGTATGCAAGACTGCAAAGGCTTCACGGAGCCAATGCTAGCCTAACATCATCTGGGTCCCGACGACAATGGTAAAGAGTTCGATCAAAAGGTATACCGCTCCATGATTGGTTCTTTACTTTATCTATGTGCATCTAGGCCAGATATTATGCTTAGTGTTTGCATGTGTGCTCGATTCCAAGCGGCACCAAAGGAATCACATCACTTAGCTGTGAAGTGAATTCTTCGATATTTGGCTTAAACCCCAACTCTAGGATTATGGTATCCAAAGGGCTCAGAGTTTGATCTAGTTGGATTCTCGGATGCTGATTATGCTGGTGACAAGGTTGATCGCAAGTCTACATCAGGCACATGTCATTTTCTGGGACGATCACTTGTATGTTGGTCGTCAAAGAAGCAGAACTGTGTATCTCTCTCCACTGCTGAATCTGAATACATTGCTGCTGGATCTTGCCGCGCTCAGCTTCTGTGGATGAACCAAACACTCAAAGACTATGGCATTCATCTGAAGCAAGTGCCACTCTACTGCGACAACGAAAGCGCCATCAAGATTGCCAACAACCCAGTTCAGCACTCGAAGACAAAGCACATTGAGATTCGTCATCACTTTCTCAGAGATCATGTTGTGAAGGAAGATATTGATATCATACACGTCAACACTGAAGAGCAATTGGCAGATATCTTCACCAAGCCCTTGGATGAGAAGAGATTTTGCAAGTTACGGTGTGAGCTAAATATCTTGGAATCCTCAAATGTCCTGTAATCAGGCACACATCCTAACACTTATGCATATTGATGACTTAGATGTGCAACACACGAAGCAAAGTATATCTTCAATCGATGAAGACATGCATTCTAAGTGTGAATACATTAATGAGGAATTTGACCTCGGAGCGCCACGATAATTGTACGCCGTGTCTGGGTCGAACACTTCCTATATGGTGGGTAACGCCACCACCAAATGTTCTGTTTGAAGTGTTTCACTCATGGCGTTACATTTGCTATGTCTTCACGTTTGGTTTGGCTTCAATCTCAACATGTCTTCATGATTATCTTCATATGTTGATTATATATATATACTAGTGTTCTGTCCTCTACAACATTCACTTATAGCTATTTCTTCTTGTTGAATCTTTTGAACTAAGTGAATATGATCGGACCCTAACCTCTCTATGCTTTCTATCTCAAACTCTATCTCTCCAAATCATATGCATTCTCTTGAAACTGTCAAATGTCTTCTCTGCGTCCTTGTCAGCAGATGATACAGAGACAAACATTAAGTCTGCTTTCAATGCTAATTCCTTCACCTGAAACCCGGAGAAGTGGGAACGACCACCCGACAATCCAGGCGTGCGTGGGACGTGGAACAACCTCCGATATGCTGCATGATGGCCACGTGTTCCTCAGATGTGAATCGCCAGGGGCACCTGTGTAATAACACTGAGCCGCCCCTGTCCCTATAAATACACGCCACACCACAGTCATTATCTCTTCTTCCACTCTCGCACGAACCCTAGCGCCACCGCTAGCCCTCGACGACGCCGGCGACGAAGCGCTTAGCTGCCGCAACCTCTTCGACGCCGTCTTCACGCCGACCGCAGACATCGTCTTCTCCGCCGTCGTCGTAGGTGTCCTCCGTCGCCAAGTTAGGGCACGGACGATCGAACTGCTCGGCCTCTTCTTCTACTCCGTCTAGCAGTTCCTTGTGTGGTAAATAAAAACCTCCTTTTTACGGCCCCTGTGATCCTGCAGATTCGTTACTTTCTACCACAAGTAGTTTCTGTTCACACATGTTGGATCCACTTCACACTGCATCTCATATTATGCCTAGTATGTTCACTTATGCTTCACAAAGTAGTTAGATTCCTCACTTGTACTGATCTCTGGATTCGTACAAATCTGGAACCAACTCCTTATCTATGAGTGAATGTCTTCGCACGATGAGGTCAATGTCTTCTAAACTGATTTATCTTCAAAAATCTTCTGAGAATTCATATGAACTCTTCCCCTTCCCTCGCACCTTAATGCTGTCACAGGTACATGTCCGTCGGAGAATCCCTTGGTTCTCATAGTCTGCATTCATTTGCAGAATTCTTACAGCATCATATAAATTATCCCGAAGCCAGTTCCTGTTTGTCCAGCAAGCGAAAGCCTCTGAAGCCTTTGAACATGTTGAAGCCGTTTAGTTTAAAGTTCATGGCTATAGAGATATCTGCAAGGAAGGGAGGCAGACAGCGTCGTGGGGGAACATCAAGAGATTTGCCTGATGACCTCTCAGAGCTTTACAAGACAGATCCTGAAGAGGATTACAATCAGCGCAAGACCCGAATCCAATGGATTCGAAGATATTGGGCAGAACAATGGTTCAAATACCGGTTTGTCACCAAGGAATATGCTGAGAAAAATGCCATCAAGCGACCTTGGGGAGACATCCTATACAAAAATCTCCAACCCAGGTCTAGAGCTGAAGCCGTTGAACAAGGCTTCTATCCATGCATGGTCCGTGGACCACAGCCTGCAGATGCACACCCATCGTCACTACTATGGCGTCATGATGACAATCTGTTCAAGCGCAACTTCCAGTTTGCCAAGAACTCAGCAAAGCAGAACAAGAAGTCCTTGGGACTAGACTTCAACCCTGGTCCCTCTGCTCCCCGTACTGACGGCACACGTGATGCAGAACCCAATGTCATCGGTCTGTTCTACAACCTAGATGGCCTCATTACTCACATTTCTATTCTAGGTGCCAAAGTGGATCATTCTGATAATGATGCTGACACTGATGAAGCCCCAGCCCCTACTCCAAAGCTGCAGAAGCCAAAGAAGGCTAAGGCTTCAAGATCAGTTGCTCCACCGAAAATTTCATGGGCGAAGCCACTGGCTACTGCACCTCCTGAAGACAGTGTGCAGTCTGAAGATCTATCATGCATCTCCAAGCCCTAGAGAGTCAAGATGCCTCTGCCACACACCAGCCAAGAACTGACTGCTGCTGCCATTCTGCGCAATGATGCCATTGATCTGTCCAGTGATGAAGATCTGGCAGATGAAGATCTGGCAGATGATGCTCTTGAGCAACTGATCAAGAGCAAAGAAGAAGCAGAAATCTTCAATGATCTGCCTCTCTTTGACGTGGCAATCATCCACAACTTCATTGATGAGTGGTTTGACACGCCCAACCTCAGCTTCGAAGATCTACAACTTCCAATTGGCCTCAGTGTCGCCTTCCATGGCGCCATTGCTTCAGATCTAGCTCTAGCTCAGCGCATCGTCGAACTGAAGCAAAAGATTGACTTTGAGAAAGCTCAGTTCAAGAAGCATATGGCCAAGCTCAGCATGCAAGTGGTGAAAAACTTCAAGATTATGCTGCACGAGCTCAAAGAAGCCTTTCTCAAGAAACGTGCAGAATCTCAAGGTTCTCGTGAGCGCATGAAGGTCCTGGCTGACAAGAGTGTACAAGCCTACAATGAGGCCGAGAAGCGCAAGGCCCTTGGTCGTCCTGGCATCGACCCCAGGATGGCTGCAAAGCAGAAGAAGAAGCCCGCTATGGCCGAACCCGACGCACCAAGGTAGGAAGCACATCCCATTGTCTTCCCTTCCAGCATGACTGGCTCGAAGCCAAAAGCCAGGTCTACCGCTTCAGAACTGAAGAAGACAAGGACTGCTGAGGCTGAAGCCAGAAAGAGGAAACATTCTGAAGCCTCTGATGCTGCTCCCTCCAAGAAGAAGCGGAAGACCAAGAAGGAACGGGCTGCTCCCACAGAGCCCTTACTTGTTGAACCCATCTCCATGGTTCGCCCTGTCGCTGAATATCAAGAGCGCCAACTGACTATCCATGAGCCTGCTTTCACAGAGGCTCATGAAGCTGAAGACTTTCCAGCAGCTGATCCCACTGCTGCTGAAGACATTGGTCACCATGACCATGTTGAAGATGATGCGGTTCTTCCTCAGATCGAGCACCAACAGGTATCATCGCCTGTGCTTACGCACAATGAACTCATCAGCATTGGTCGTCCTCTGACGCCAATTGCTCAAGATGCATCATGGGCTGATCACCCACAAGAACAAGAAGAAGATGACCTTGAGGCCCAGCCAACTCCTTCTCCAAAAGCGTCGCCAGCGTTACGCAGGCTTCGCAAAGGACCAAGGCCTCCAGTCTCTGAATCTGAAGCTAAAGCTGTTGAAGACATTCTGGCTGTATCAGCCGATGACACCCAAGAAGAAGAACGTGTCCCCACTCCCCCAACTACTGACGAAGCTGTTCTCGCGGAGAACGTGTCTGTGCCCGACCCTCCAACTCATCAAGTGGAGGTAGAAAATCTTGAGGCTACCACCACCAACACCAATGAAGCCACTGACGCTGTCATGGCTGAAGCAAATGTGGAGCCTACACCAACCCAAGAACCAGAAGTTAGCGAAGCCAATGATGCTACTGCTCCTATTCCTGCGCCTGCTGCTGGTCCTCAGTTTGACTATCATGTTGAGCACAGGCCTCAGGTACAGAAGCCAATTCCAAGGTTGCCCAGGTTTCCAGGTCCTGCATCAGCACCTGGATCCTTCAATGTCAACGGCTTCAAAGCAGACAACACTTTCTTCAACAGCTCCAAGAGCCCCTACTCAAGGGAATGAATATCTTCTGATCGGTTCTGGAGCTATCCACAGCGAAGCTATTATTCCTGCATTCTGTACAATCAAGGTCGCATCTTCCCACATAAGCATCTTGACACCGAAGCAATAGCTGGTCTGCCCTGTCTGAAAGAAGCTCTGGATTGCTTCAAAGACGTTGGACTATTGCCTTTTGTCACCGACCAAGAGCACTGGAACGAAGAGTTGCTGCTCCAATTTTATGCCACACTTCACATACGTGGCTACAACAGAGATCCGAAGACTTGGGTCCTGGAGTGGATGACAGGAAATGTTCATCACGAAGCCAAAGCCTTTGATATCATTGAGCTCACTGGTCTGCCCACTCCTGGAGATCTCTATGAACCTGGCTGTCAGCTTCACAGTGAAGCTATGGAGAACATCTTTCAGAAGCCTGAACCGAACATGAGTCAGATGCTCAGTATGATGAAGCCCTTGCCACAAGATGCTGCATATCCTAAGGAGTTCTTTGTTGAAGACCTTGAGTATCTTCCAAGGACTATCTATCACATCATAAGGCGAACTCTCTGGCCCATCAAAGGGCATTCTCCACATGCCAAGCTGGAAGGTGCAATGAAGACTTTGGTCTTCTATATTCTTCATGGCAAATGCTTCAATGCACAAGACTTCTTCATCCGCCAACTTGCTGCATCAGGCTCTGATCTTTTTGGCTTGAAGTTCTACGCTCCATGGATAATGCGGCTGATTAAACTCCAATCCGCTATCTCATATCAGCCATCTGCTCGCAATCATCGGATCTTTCTGCCTGATGTGGATATGTCTGTTGAAGCCATTTATCCTGAGCCTGCCAAGGAGCCTCTTAGTCTTCAGAATGCGGAGCATCAAAGTTTCTCTCAGAACATTGAAGGAGTTGAAGCAGTCACTCGTGTTTATCCTCTGGCTGGAACTACATGTGCACCTCATCGTGCCCTTACTGAAGCCACCGAAAGCACTATTGCCCAACGACCCAAGAAGAGATCTCGTGTTCTCAATGATCGAGAGCTTCTGGTGGCTCTTCATCAGAAACAGGATAGGCATCATGACTGGCTGAAGCGCCAAATGCAAAGCCTCTTGGTGGATGTTAACCGCATTCGCAATCTTGCCACCAAGAATGCCTTTGTTGCCCATGAAACCTCTCGATGCACATGGAAAGGGCTGACGCTTATGTGTTCTGAAGATGATCTTCAAGAGGATGGCTTCTCTGAACGCTTCAAGTTTGACTCCACACCTCCCCGAAGGGCAGTGCTGCGACGAACTCCATCTCTTGAAGACTCTGAGTTCTCTTCCTCTGCGACAACTATGAATGCCCGAGTGATCGAGGACGAAGACGATGCTACTTCACCACCCCCTCCTCCAGCACGCTTTGACACTGCTCCAAGTTCTTTTGCACCGCCGAACACCACCGACGACCCTGCCGCTTCACCTACTCTTCATGGGAACGAGTAGATGCTCTATGTCTTCAAACCTTTTTGGTCCTTACTGACAAAAGGGGGAGAAGCATATCAGTTCGATAGTCTTCAAGCGGGTCCATATGGGCGGTTGCTTTATATTTTGCCTAGTGTTTACAACTCTCGTTTTGATACATTTGGTTCTTTGAGTTGTAACACTTAAACTCGATGGTCGTCTGCTACTTATTTGCTACTTTGTGATGCGATGATAAATTCTGCATGTGCGACGATAAATTCCGCACTTAGATCATTTTGTAGACATCCATTTTCCATTATGCATGTCATTATCTTCACATACCTTCACATGCATAATGAATTGTCATCATAAGTTGAAGAGGATCTCCACAAGTACAACCTGCCATGTGCATTTGCATTCCAAAAGCAAATTACTCATATGCACATCTTCAGGGGGAGCCCTTGCACCTTATGAAGACAATTCCTTATCCTTTACAATTTCACATTATATTCCCCGTTGAAAACTTCAACTAGTTTGTCATCAATCACCAAAAAGGGGGAGGTTGTAAGTGCATCTAGTCCCACCCCTAGTTGGTTTTGGAGTATTGATGACAAACCTAGTTGAGGGACTAATGTGTTTGTGAGAATTGCAGGATAACACAGGTAGAAGTCCCTCATTGATTCGGTTTTCCTACCAGAGATGACCCCTAAAAATGTATGAAGACATTGATGTCAAAGGTGGTATGTGAAGATATTCACATTGAAGACTATGACAAGAGAAGACATCGCATGAAGCCTATGGAGCTCGAAGACTTAGATCTTTCGTAGTTCTTTTTCTTCTTTGTTGAGTCATAGGAACCACCGTACTGTTAAGTGGGGTCCAAGAGAACCAGTCAGAATGACTAAAGTGATGCTTAACCAAAACATATGTCTTCGAGTGAAGACTATGAGAGCAATTCTTGTCCAGAGTCGGACAAGTCAGCTTTGCTTGTAGCCCAAGTAAAGTTGCCGTGTGTGTTTGAAATATGACCGTTGGAACACGTGTCAGTTCCTTAGTGACCCACAGTCATTTCGGACAAATCAGGTCGGGTTGCCTAGTGGCTATAAATAGCCCACCCCCTACAACCATAAACGGTTGGCTGCTCAGAGTTAGAGTACGGCTTTTGTCGTTTGAGAGCAACCCACCTCGAAGCCTTTGAGAGAGAATTCCTTGCGAGGATAAAGCCCTAACCACCCAGAGCCAAAGAGTGTTAGCATCACTTAAGTCTTCCTGTCTGTGTGATCTGAAGACTTATTACACTTGAGGACTGTGAATCCTCCAGCCGGTTAGGCGTCGCGTTCTGAGCATCCAAGAGTCATTGTGGATCGCCGGTGAACGAAGTCTGTGAAGGTTTGGGAGTCTACCTTGAAGACTTACCAGAGTGATTGGGTGAGGTCTGTGTGACCTTAGCTTAAGGGGAATACGGTGAGGACTGGGTGTCCTGAGCTGCATGTTCAGGACTGTGTGTCCGGGACTGTGTGTCCTCAAGTTTAAATACCTAGCCGCCCTAACCAGACGTACAGTTGTCACAGCAACTGGAACTGGTCTAACAAATCATTGTCTTCAATGAGTCACTGGTTTCATCCTTCCTTTCCCTTTACTTACTGTTGGTCCTTGTGAAGTCATTGTATGATTGCACTATCTTTTGTCTTCACTGAGTGACTGCGTGTTCTGTTTGGCTTCATAATATCTTCCTACCTGATCCTAACTACCTAGCTGCTATAGGTCATTGTGCTTTCACTTCATTGAATACTTGACTATGGTTTGCCTAGTGTAGTCTACCTTCCGATGCATGGTAATAGGTCTATTTCTTTCATTTGTCTTTGAAACTTCCATGTTTTGAAGACTTTCATAAAAATCGCCTATTCACCCCCCTCTAGTCGATATAACGCACTTTCACACTTTCAATATGCATCCAAATTGAGAGGTTGAGTCATCCGGATTAGTGTCAAAGCTTGCATCGATGAACCCCTTTACGACGAACTCTTTGTCACCTCCATAACCGAGAAATATTTCCTTAGTCCTCTTTAGGTACCTAAGGATAATTTTGACCATTGTCCAGTGATCTACTCCAGGATCACTATTGTACCACCTTGCAAAACTCATGGCAAGGCACACAATAGGCTTGGTGCACAGCATGGCATACTTTATAGAACCTATGACTGAGGCATAGGGAATGACTTTCATTCTCTCTATATATTCTACCGTGGTTGGGTTTTGAGTCTTACTCAACTTCACACCTTGTAACATGGGCAAGAACCCTTTCTTTGACTGATCCATTTTGAACTGCTTCAAAACTTTATCAACGTATGTGCTTTGTGAAAGTCCTATCAAGCGTTTTGATCTATCTCTATAGATCTTAATGCCCAATACATAAGCAGCTTCACCAAGGTCTTTCATTGAAAAATTCTTATTCAAGTATCCTTTTATGCTATCCAGAAATTCTATATCATTCTAGATCAACAATATGTCATCCACATATAATATCAGAAATGCTACAGGGCTCCCACTCACTTTCTTGTAAATACAGACTTCACCATAAGTCTGTATAAAACCATATGCTTTGATCACCTCATCAAAGCATATATTCCAACTCCGAGATGCTTGCACCAGTCCATAGATGGATCGCTGGAGTTTGCACACTTTGTTAGCACCTTTAGGATCGACAAAACCTTCTGGTTGCATCATATACGACTTTTCTGTAAGAAATCCATTAAGGAATGCAGTTTTGACATCCATTTGCCATATTTCATAAAATGTGGCAATTGCTAACATGATTCAGACAGACTTAAGCACCACTACGAGTGAGAAAATCTCATTGTAGTCAACACCTTGAACTTGTCAAAAACCTTTTGCGACAAGTCGAGATTTGTAGATAGTAACACTACCATCAGCGTCCGTCTTCCTCTTGAAGATCCATTTATTCTCAATGGCTTGCCGATCATTGGGCAAGTCCACCAAAGTCCACACTTTGTTATCATACATGGATCCTATCTCAGATTTCATGGCCTCAAGCCATTTATCGGAATCTGGGCACATCACAGCTTCTTCATAATTCGTAGGTATGTCATGGTCTAGTAACATGACTTACAGAATAGGATTACCCAATAGTTTCTTTTGGGTAACCTATGAAAACACATTTCTCCGATTTGGGTTCGAGCTTATCAGGCTGAAGCTTTTTCACATAAGCATCATGACCCCAAACTTTAAGAAACGATAGCTTAGCTTTCTTGTGAAACCACATTTCATACAGTGTCGTCTCAACGAATTTAGATGGTGCCCTTTTTAACGTGAATGCAACTGTCTCTCATGCATAACCCCAAAACGATAGTGGTAAAGTGATAAGAGACATCATAGATCGCACCATATCTAATAAAGTATGGTTATGACATTCATACAGACCATTACGCTGTGGTGTTCCAGGTGGCGTGAGTTGTGAAACTAATCCACATTGTTCTAAATGAAGGCCAAACTCGTAACTCAAATATTCGCCTCCGCGATTAGATTGTAGAAACTTTATTTTCTTATTACGATGATTCTCCACTCCACTCTGAAATTTCTTTGAACTTTTTCAAATGTTTCAGACTTGTGTTTCATCATGTAGATATACCCATATCTGCTCAAATCATCTGTGAAGGTTAGAAAATAACGATACCCACCGTGAGCCTCAACACTTATTGGACCGCATACATCGGTGTGTATTATTTCCAATAAGTCATTAGCTCGCTCCATTGTTCCGGAGAACGGAGTTTTAGTCAACTTGCCCATGAGGCATCGTTCGCAAGTATCAAATCATTTATAATCAAGTGATTCCAAAAGTCCATCCGCATGGAGTTTCTTCATGCGCTTTACACCAATATGATCTAAATGACAATGCCACAAATATGTCGAACTATCATTATCAACTTTGCATCTTTTGGCATCAATGTTATGAATATGTGTGTCACCATAATCGAGATTCGATAAACCATTTACATTGGATGTATGACCATAGAAGGTTTTATTCATGTAAACAGAACAACAATTATTCTCTGACTTAAATGAATAACCGTATCGCAATAAACATGATCCAATCATATTCATGCTCAACGCAAACACCAAATAACATTTATTTAGGTCCAACACTAATCCTAATGGTAGAGGGAGTGTGCGATGGTGATCTTATCAACCTTGGAATCACTTCCAACACACATCGTCACCTCACCCTTAACTAGTATCTATTCATTTTGCAACTCCTGTTTCCAGTTACAAATCTTAGCAACTAAACGGTATCAAATATCCAGGAGCTACTATGAACACTAGTAAAGTACACATCAATAACATGTATATCAAATATACCTTTGTTCAATTTGCTATCCTTCTTATCCGCCAAGTTTTTGGGGCAGTCTCGCTTATAGTGACATTTCCTTTGTAGTAGAAGCACTCAGTTGCAAGTTTGGATCTAGCTTTGGGCTTCTTCACGGGAGTGGCAACTTCCTTACCATTCTTCTCGAAGTTCCCTTTCTTTCCCTTGCCCTTTTTCTTGAAGCTAGTGGTCTTGTTAACCACCAACACTTGATGCTATTTCTTGATTTCTACCTTCGCTAATTTCAGCATCACGTAGATCTTGGGAATCGTTTTTCATTATCCCTTGCATATTATAGTTCATTGTGAAGTTCTAGTAACTTGGTGATAGTGACTAGAGAACTCTTTCAATCACTATCTTATCTGGAAGATTAACTCCCACTTGATTCAAGCGATTGTAGTACCCAGACATTCTATGCACATGCTCACTAGTTAAGCTATTCTCCTCCATCTTGTAGGCAAAGTACTTGTCAGAGGTCTCATACCTCTTATCACGGGCATGAGTCTGAAATACCAATTTCAACTCTTGGAACATCTCATATGCTTCGTGGTGTTCAAAATGTTTTTGAAGTCTCGGTTTTAAGCCGTAAAGCATGGTGCACTAAACTATCAAGTGGTCATCATACCTTGCTTGTCAAACGTTCATAACATTGGCATCTGCTCCTGCAATAGGTCTGTCACCTAGCGGTGCATCAAGGACATAATTCTTCTGTGCGGCAATGAGGATAATCCTTAGATCACGGACCCAGTCCGCATCATTGCTACTATCATCTTTAAACTTAGTTTTCTCTAGGAACATATCAAAAATAAAACAGGGAGCTAAACGTGAGCTATTGATCTACAACATATATATGCAAAAACTAACAGGACTAAGTTCATGATAAATTAAGTTCAATTAATCATATTACTTAATAACTCCTACTTAGATAGACATCCTTCGAGCCATCTAAATGATTACGCGATCCAAATCAACTAAACCATGTCCGATCATCACGTGAGATGGAGTAGTCTTCAACGGTGATCATCTCTATGTTGATCATTGTCCGAGTAGATGACCACAGGTAGCCTCATCAGCTCCCTATGGTATTCAAGACATCGGGGCCAGCTGCGCTCCTCATACCTCCTGGACGAATGTCCGGCTTCTTGGGCTGGCCAGTCTAGGAGGCCGGCTGCTAGAAGGCGGCAGAATACGAGAAGGCGGCTACGAGGCGGCCAACTTTTGGCAGGAGGCCCCTCATGCCCTCAAAGTTTGTACCCACATAACTGTGACAAGACGGGGCGTAACTACAGTGCAACCTGCCACCCCCAAATCTAGGGTTGAGCACAGCCACAGTACTGGCGTACCCGACAGACGCCCCTCACCTGGCGGGGTAGTGTAGCCATGCAGCCCATGACGTCACCTACTACCTAGGGAGCTATGCTCCCACGACGGCCTATCGGTACGGCCCGCAGGCGGCGGGCCCAGATGCGTCTCCAACATATCTATAATTTTTGGTTGTTCCATGCGATTATATTATCTATTTTGGATGTTTAATGGGCTTTAGTTTACCTTTTTATATTATTTTTGGGACTAACCTACTAACCAAAGGCCCAATGCAAATTGCTGTCTTTTGCCTATTCCAGCATTTCGCAGAAAAGGAATATCAAATGGAATGAAACCTTCGGGAGCGTTATTTTTGGAACAAACGTGATCCAGGAGACTTGGAGTGGTCGTTAAGAAAGAACAGAGGAGGCCACGAGGCAGGGGGCCGCGCCCCCACCCTCGTGGGCCCCTTGCAGCTCCACCGACGCACTTCTTCCTCCTATATATACCCATATACCCCGAAAACATCTAGGAGCACCACGAAACCCTATTTCCACTGCCACAACCTTCTGTACCCGTGAGATCTCATCTTGGGGCCTTTTCTGGCGCTCCGCCGGAGGGGGAATCGATCACGGAGGGCTTCTACATCAACACCATAGCCTCTCCGATGATGTGTGAGTAGTTTACCACAGACCTTCGGGACCATAGTTATTAGCTAGATGGCTTCTTCTCTCTCTTTGGATCTCAATACAAATTTCTCCTCAATCTTCTTGGAGATCTATTCTATGTAATTCTTTTTGCGGTGTGTTTGTCGAGATCCGATGAATTGTGGGTCTATGATCAAGATTATCTATGAACCATATTTGATTCTTCTCTAAAATCTTTTATGTATGATTTGTTATCTTTGCAAGTCTCTTCGAATTATAAGTTTGGTTTGGCCTACTAGATTGATCTTTCTTGCAATGGGAGAAGTGCTTAGCTTTGGGTTCAATCTTGCGGTGTCCTTTCCCAGTGACAGCAGGGGCAGCAAGGCACGTATTGTATTGTCGCCATCGAGGATAAAAAGATGGGGTTTATATCATATTACTTGATTTTAGCCCTCTACATCATGTCATCTTGCCTAATGCGTTACTCTATTCTTATGAACTTAATACTCTAGATGCATGCTGGATAGCGGTCGATGTGTGGAGTAATAGTAGTAGATGCAGGATCGTTTCGGTCTACTTGTCGCGGACGTGATGCCTATATACATGATCACGCCTAGATATTCTCATAATTATGCGCTTTTCTATCAGTTGCTTGACAATAATTTGTTTACCCACCGTAATACTTATGCTATCTTGAGAGAAGCCACTAGTGAAACCTATGGCCCCCAGGTCTATTTTCCATCATATAGGTTTCCAATCTATTTTACTTTGCAATCTTTACTTTCAATCTATATCATAAAAATACCAAAAATGTTTATCTTATTATCTCTATCAGATCTCACTCTCGTAAATGATCGTGAAGGGATTGACAACCCCTTTATCGCGTTGGTTGCGAGGTTCTTGTTTGTTTGTGCAGGTACGAGGGACTTGCGTGTAATCTCCTATTGGATTGATACCTTGGTTCTCAAAAACTGAGGGAAATACTTACACTACTTTGCTGCATCACCCTTTCCTCTTCAAGGGAAAACGACGCAGTGCTCAAGATGTAGCAAGAAGGATTTCTGGCGCCCTTGCCGGGGAGGTTGCACCAAGTCATGTCAAGATTTGATCTCCCGACAACTAGCCATTTCTGGCACCGTTGCCGGGGAGATCTACGCACAAGTTAAGACATACCAAGTACCCATCACAAACTCTTATCCCTGGCATTACATTATTTGCCATTTGCCTCTCGTTTTCCTCTCCCCCACTTCACCCTTGCCGTTTTATTCGCCCTCTTTTTCTATTCGCCTCTTTTTCGCTCGCTTCTTGTGTGCTTGTGTGTTGGATTGTTTTTCACAATGGCTCAAGACAATACTAAATTGTGTGATTTTTCCAATACCAACAATAATGATTTTATTAGCACCCTGATTGCTCCCCTTACCGATACAGAATCTTGTGAAATTTATACTACCTTGCCGAATCTTGTCATGAAAGATCAATTTGCTGGCCTTCCTAGTGAAGATGTCGCTACCCATCTAAACAACTTTGTTGATTTGTGTGACATGCAAAAGAAAAAGGACGTGGCTAATGATATTGTTAAATTGAAGCTATTTCCGTTTTTGCATAGAGATCGTGCTAAAACTTGGTTTACTTCTTTGCCTAAAATAGTATTGATTCTTGGAATAAGTGCAAACATGCTTTTATCTCTAAGTATTTTCCTCCCGCTAAGATCATCTCTCTTAGAAACGATATTATGAATTTTAAGCAACTAGATCATGAGCATGTTGCACAATCTTGGGAGAGGATGAAATTAATGATTCGTAATTGCCCTACTCATGGTTTGAATTTATGGATGATCATACAAATTTTTTATGCCGGATTGAATTTTGCTTCTAGAAATCTTTTAGATTCGGCCGCGGGAGGCACTTTTATGGAAATCACTTTAGGAGAAGCTACCAAACTCCTAGATAATATTATGCTTAATTATTCTCAATGGCACACCGAAAGATCTACTAGTAAAAAGGTTCATGTGATAGAAGAAATTAATATTTTGAGTGGAAAGATGGATGAACTTATGAAGTTGTTTGCTAATAAGTGTGCTCCTGTTGATCCTAATGATATGCCTTTGTCTACTTTGATTGAGAATAAAATGAATCTATGGATGTGAATTTTGTTCGTAGGAACAATTTTGGTAACAACCCTTATAGAGGAAACTTTAATCCTAGGCCGTATCCTAGTAATTATTCTAATAATTATGGTAATTCCTATAACAATTCTTATGGAAATTATAATAATATGCCCTCTAATTTTGAATCTAGTATTAAAGAATTTATTAGTTCGCAAAAGAGTTTCAATGCTTTGAATAAAGAAAAATTGTCTAAGATTGATGAGTTGGCTAGGAACGTGGATATAATTTCTCTTGATGTTGATTCTTTGGAACTTAGATCTATTCCACCTAAGCATGATATCAATGAGTCTCTCAAAGCCATGAGAATTTCTATTGATGAGTGCAAAGAAAGAACCGCTAGGATGCATGCTAAAAAAGATTGCTTTATAAAAGCGTGTTCTTCTAGTTTTGATGATAATAAGGATGAAGATCTAAAAGTGATTGATGTGTCTCCTACTAAATCATTGCTTTGCAATATGAATCTTGATAATTATAGGACTGGAGATGAGTGAACTTTAGTTAAAAGGCGTCCCAATGATTCAGAGTTTTTAGATCTTGATGCAAAAATTGGTAAAAATGGGATTGAAGAGGTCAAAACATTACATAGAAATGAACCCACTATTTTGGATTTCAAGGAGTTTAATTATGATAATTGTGCTTTAATAGATTGTATTTCCTTGTTGCAATCCGTGTTAAATTCTCTGCATGCTTATAGTCAAAATAAAGCTTTTACCAAACATATCGTTGATGCTTTAATGCAATCTTATGAAGAAAAACTTGAATTAGAAGTTTCTATCCCTAGGAAACTTTATGATGAGTGGGAACCTAGTATTAAAATTAATATTAAAGATCATGAATGCTATGCTATATGTGATTTGGGTGCTAGTGTTTCCACGATTCCAAAAATTTTGTGTGATGTGTTAGGTTTCCGTGAATTTGATGATTGTTCTTTAAATTTGCATCTTGAGGATTCCATTATTAAGAAACCTATGGGAAGGATTAATGATGTTCTTATTGTTGCAAATAGGAATTATGTGCCCGTAGATTTCATTGTTCTTGATATTGATTGCAATCCTACATGTCCTATTATTCTTGGTAGACCTTTCCTTAGAACGATTGGTGCAATTATTGATATGAAAGAATGCAATATTAGATTCCAATTTCCGTTAAGGAAAGGCATGGAACACTTTACTAGAAAGAAAAATTAAATTAACTTATGAATCTATTATGAGATCCACTTATGGATTGCATACCAAAGATGATAATACCTAGATCTATTCTTGTTTTTATGCCTAGCTAGGGGCGTTAAACAATAACGCTTGTTGGGAGGCAACCCAATTTTATTTTTGTTTCTTGCTTTTTGGTTCTGTTTAGTAATAAATAATTCATATAGCTTCCATTTATATGTGGTTTTATGCTTTTAATTAGTGTTTGAGCCAAGTAGAAAATTTGGGAAGACTTGGGGCAAGTTTTTGCGATCTTGCTGTAAAAAACAAAAACTTTAGCACTCACGAGATTTGCTGCCATTTTTTACTGGAGAGCGTGATTAGGTTGATTATTTTTGAAGATGATTAATAGACAAACTCCTCACGTCCACCAATTTATTTCAGAATTTTTGGGGTTACATAAGTATTCGAAACCTACAGATTACTACAGACTGTTCTGTTTTTGACAGATTCTGTTTTTCGTGTGTTGTTTGCTTATTTTGATGAATCTATGGCTAGTATCGGGGGGTATGAACCATAGAGAAGTTGGAATGCAATAGGTTTAACACCAATATAAATAAATAATGAGTTCATTACAGTACCTTAAGTGGTGGTTTATTTTCTTATACTAACGGAGCTCATGAGATTTTCTGTTGAGTTTTGTGTTGTGAAGTTTTCAACTTTTGGGTAAAGATTTGATAGATTATGGAATAAGGAGTGGCAAGAGCCTAATATTGGGGATGCCCAAGGTACCCCAAGGTAAAATTCAAGGACAACCAAAAGCCTAAGCTTGGGGATGCGCCGGAAGGCATCCCCCCTTTCGTCCTCGTCCATCGGTAACTTTACTTGATGCTATATTTTTATTCACCACATGATATGTGTTTTGCTTGGAGCGTCTTGTATGATTTGAGTCTTTTCTTTTTAGTTTACCACAATCATCCTTGCTGTACAGACCTTTTGGAGAGACACACATGAATCAGAATTTATTAGAATACTCTTTGTGCTTCACTTATATCTTTTGGGCTAGATAATTTTGCTCTACTGCTTCACTTATATCTTTTTAGAGCACGGTGGTGGTTTTATTTTATAGAAATTATTGATCTCTCATGCTTCACTTATATCATTTTGAGAGTCCTCTAGAACAGCATGGTAATTTTCTTTGGCTATAAAATTAGTCCTAATATGATAGGCATCCAAGATGGGTATAATAAAAACTATCATAAAAAGTGCATTGAATACTATGAGAAGTTTGATACTTGATGATTGTTTTGAGATATGAAGATGGTGATATTTGAGTCATGCTAGTTGAGTAGTTGTGAATTTGAGAAATACTTGTGTTCAAGTTTGTGATTCCCACAGCATGCACGTATGGTGAACCGTTATGTGATGAAGTCGGAGCATGATTTATTTATTAATTATCTTCCTTATGAGTGGCGGTCGGGGACGAGCGATGGTCTTTTCCTACCAATCTATCCCCCTAGGAGCATGCGCGTAGTACTTTGTTTAGATAACTAATAGATTTTTGAAATAAGTATGTGAGTTCTTTATGACTAATGTTGAGTCCATGGATTATACGCACTCTCACCCTTCCACCATTGCTAGCCTCTCTAGTACCGCACAACTTTTGCAGGTACCATAAACCCACCATATACTTTCATCAAAACAGCCACCATACCTAACTATTATGGCATTTCCATATCCATTCCGAGATATATTGCCATGCAACTTTCCACTGTTCCGTTTATTATGACACGCTCCATCATTGTCATATTGCTTTGCATAATCATGTAGTTGACATCGTATTTGTGGCAAAGCCACCATTCATAATTTTTCATACATGTCAATCTTGATTCATTGCATATCCCGGTACACCGCCAGAGGCATTCACATAGAGTCCTATTTTTTCTAAGTATTGAGTTGTAACTCTTGAGTTGTAAGTAATAAAAGTGTGATGATCATCATTATTAGAGCATTGTCCCATGTGAGAAAGGATGATGGAGACAATTGTCCACAGCCACCATTCTATTCCACCTATAGTGCTATGTCCATGGCTCACACTCATTGTATTGCATGAAGATTGAAAAAGCTTGAGAACATCAAAAGTATGAAACAATTGATAGGCTTGTCATCGGGGTTGTGCAAGATTTAAATATTTTGTGTGGTGAAGATGGAGCATAACCAGACTATATGATTTTGTAGGGATAACTCTCTTTGGCCATTGTCGGGTGGTAGGTGAGACATATGCCAACGGGTGGCTTATCATTGTGGGAGCCAATAAGACGTCGCCGGTGCCTGGAAACGGGATGAGGCGAAGACATGCACGCCGGCGAATCTTACCCAGCTTCGGGGCTCTCCGTGGAGATAACACCCCTACTGCTGCTCTGCGGGGTCTCCGCATGATCACTAGATGAATAAGTAGCTATACTATGCTCCTTGAGCTGTTTGGCGAGAGGAGGAAGAAGGGCAAGGCTTGATCTCTTCTCCTCCCTACGTGATGTCTAAAACTAGCAGGGATCGATCTCTCTTTGCATGGATGCCCCGGGGGGTTTATATAGGCCTACCCCCCAGGGGTACAATGGTAATCCGGCTGGGCGCGGGGCCCAGCCGTCTGTGTCTACGCTCTCCGGCTTCTGCGCCGGCTGCTGGGGCCCGCCGGCTTGTGGGTCCCGCCGGCGGCCGGCTCCTTGGTCGACAGGCAGGCCCCACTGTCCAGGGCCTTGTCAACGGCTGGTTACTGTTGCTTAATCTTGGTGATGAGGGCTTCGCCGAGGTGGGCATGGCTACAGTGCCGCCGCCCGGTGGGCGATCGCTGTAGCCTCACCGCGTCTTGTCTCCTTAATGGGGCGTCTTCTTCGAGGGAGGTGGCAAGCCGGCTGTGGGGAGCCGGCTCTATCTTGGGCCGACTGGGGGAGGCCTGGCCGCCTTCGGGTGTCTCTCTGCCCGAAGGGGCCCACCGCCCATGGGCCGCGCCGGCGGTCCGTCGTGGTTGACATCAGGGTCATCGTGGCAACAGTGCCGCGCCGGACGGGTCATGGCCACCCGTACGGCGCACTGTGCCAGGCGTGCTCCGGGATTCGGGGGTGGCAGGCTTCACTGTAGCCACACCCCGTCACATCGCCGTTATGTGGATGCAGACTTCGAGGGTACGATCTTGACCGCTTTATGGGAGCCGGCTTCTTGGAGTCGGCCCTCTCCCGGCCAGCTTCTCGGAGCCGGCCCTCCCGTGGCGTTTCTTCATGAGGGCTGAAGTCGGGCCGCCTTCCGATAGCCGGCCTGGAGACAGCCGGCAAGGGGAAGGAGGCCATGTGTCTTGGATTATTGAGGGAGCCGGCTAGGCTACCCATGGTTATTTACTCCGACAGTAGTCCCCGAAGCTGATCGAGCTTCAAGGCGGACAAAGGGACGAGAAGCTAGGTCAGCTTCCTATCCCGAGGGGCCGGCTTTTGCGTGTGCGCGCCGTCTTCGGAAAGCTCCGTTTCTTGTAGGCGGGAACGTGGGTCGCCCTGCGAGCTGACCCTGCCCCATTCCGCGGGCCACATGGCGAGGAAGTCCTGCCAACGCACGCGCGTGACGGGACGCCGCCGCAGGCCCAGGCCCGCCACTCGCGGGCCTCGTTCCAAGCCTGGATCTTCTGCGGCCCACATGGACCGCTCGCCTCCCCGCGGCGGTTTTATTCTGCCATCAAGGCACAATAATCGCGGGACGTGGGGGAGTGGGCACAGTTGATCCCCACGTTCCCCCACGCTGCGCCTCCTCGGCTCCGCCGCGCGGTCTATAAGTAGGAGGAGGAGGGGGAGCGGCAGAGGATCGCATGCTCTCCCTCACTCCGCCCCTTCTCGCCCTCCTTCTTCTTCTCTTCGCCGCAGCAACTCTTCGCAGCGCCGTTTCGCCGTCGCTTCGTCTTGCTCCCCGCCGCGGCAACCCTTTGCCGCGCCGTTTCGCCGTCGCTTGGTCTTGCTCCCTGCCGCATTGCTCCCATGGCGTTGTCGAGCTCGTGGGATGGCTCCAACGTCCAAGAGGACCATGTCGAGTTCCTCCGCCGGGCGCGGCGTCTGCCCGGCGAGAACCTAGTGTGGGTTAGCCAAGCGCCAGCGAGGGAGATTTCACCGGCACCGGAGGAGGGCGAGCGGGTGATCTTCCGCTCGCACTGCCTGCGCGGCTTCGGCCTCCCGGCGAGCGGATTCCTTCGAGCCTTCCTCGAATTCTACCACCTCCAGCCGCACCACCTCACGCCCAACGCGGCGATGCTGCTGTCGGCCTTCGTCACCCTGTGCGAGGGTTTTCTTGGAGTTCTCCCCACGCTCGAGCTATGGGGGGAGTTCTTCCAAAGCAAGCTCGGCACCGTCGTCGCGGGCATGCCCGCCCCCTGCGGAGCCTTCATTGCCATGAGGCGGGCGAGCGAGAACAATCCATTCCTGTCCATTCCGCTGATCCAGTCGGTGAAGCTTTGGCAGAAGTCTTATTTTTATGTGAAGAACGTCACCCAGCAAGGCGACTACGTCAACCTGCCGGCTTACGTAGCCGGCCCGCCGGCTGGGAGGCAACCTTTGTGGAGCTACCGGGCCAGGTCGCTGTCTCAGGCCGGGAACGCAGCCGTCTCCCGGCTTCGGGTGATGATCCAGTCGGAGGGCCTGACCGGGGCCGACTTGGTGGCCGCTTTCGTGGAGCGCCGGGTTCTTCCGCTCCAAGGCCGGGCTCACATGATCTGCCAGATGAGCGGCCGCTTCGACCCGTGCCGGCTGAGCACCAGGGAGATGCCTCACGCAGAGGTGTCTTACATGGTGAATTACATCTCCAACTGCAAGCTCACCGAGGATTGGCGATACGGCAAGGAGCCGTATTCCCTCGCCAACCCTCCGCCTTCCGTAAGTTCTTTCTTCTTTTCTTCCTTTTTGTAGCCGGCCTCATGATAGCCGACTCTTGATCAATTGGTTTGCTTTTAGCAGAACCCTCTTCTTCCGCCGACAGCCGGGGCCACGGGGGTAGAGCGCCAGCTCCTCCCCGACCGCACGGTGGACGACGCCAACGATCCGGACCTGGGAGCGGCCGCCATGGAAGACGCCATCGTGGGGGAAGGCAACGAGGCCGGAGGCGCGGGACTCGAGGCCAGCTTCGAAGACTGGCCGGACGACGACGAGGTCGAAGTCGCCCCGCATCGCCAGCCGGCGCCTGATCATCAAGGCGCGGGCTCGTCCGCCGTGCCGGCTGCCCGTGGCGGCACGCAGAAGCACCGGGCCGCATCTACCTTCTTCGGCAGCCGGCTGAAGAAATCCAAGGCTTCCACGGCGGCGACCAAGCGGGATGAGGCGGCCGCGAAGGCAGCCCGCTTCCGCAAGGTGGTGAAGCAGCCGCAGGTGGTCTCTGCGTAAGTCGTTGAATGTCTTGCGTATATATTTTTTGTCTTTTTCGTACGGAGCTCTTCTAAAAATTTCTTTTCTTGCCGGACAGGGCGCCGCTTTCTCTCGAGCGAGGTCCTGGCGGCTCCGTAGTCGGGCCGACTGGAGGGTCCTCAAGCTCCCGCCGCGTGGACCCCCGCGCCGACCTTAGGGAGGCCACGGAGCGGAACGCGCGGGAGGAGCGGGAGGCGGCGGAGCAAAGGACCGCCCAGGCAATGAAGGAGCAGGCCGACGCGGCGGCCAAGGCCCGGGCGAAAGCGGCATCCGCGGAGATGGAGGCAGAGGCCTCGCACAACCGGCCTCCGCTGCTCGTTGTTCCCCTACACGCCGTGGCCCCCAACATTCCCGTGCCCCCGTCGGAGGAGGTCGACCAAGGCCCGCCGGTGATGGAGGGGCAGGAGGACCACGTGATCTTCGTGGAGGGGGCGTCGCAGATGGCGCCGACTGGAGCAGGCCAAAGCGGCCAATCAGCTGCGGCGCCAGAGGAGCCGTCCAGGGGCGAGCCAGAAGCAGGGGCGGCCTCGAGGTGCAGCCGGCATTGCGCCGGCGCACAGGGGGTGGCGCCTCCGTGCCGGAACCGCACCGAGCAGCGGGCGCTAGCCAGACGGCGGAGGCCCTGGAGGCGGCCAGTGCCAGCACGTCCGAGTGGACTCCCAACGGGGGGGACGGGCGAGCTGAACGCGGCGGCCCAGGAGGTCCTGAACCGGCTTCAAGCTTAGGCCGCCTCGCTGCAGCGATACACTCAAGAGTTTCTCTCGACGCGGGCCATCATCCAGGTGAGTCTTCTGGCCTTGGTTATTTCGTTCTTTTGGTTTCTTCCGTGGGGGCGCGTCAGCGCACCCACTGGGTGTAGTCCCCGAGTTCCGAGCCGGCTGCTGCGCAGGCGGCTTGGAACTTACTAGGTTCTGACAACTTAACTTATCCTTGCTTCCTGTATAATCTTTCAGGAGTATCACAACCTCCGTGCAACCGCCTTCAACTCCCAGGCTCAGGAGCTGGGCAGGAGAACCGAGGACCTGACCAGCAGCCGGAGTGCGTATTTGTTTTGTTCATCTCCTGTGGGGGCGCGTCAGCGCACCCACTGGGTTTAGTCCCCGAGATTCGGGCCGACTGCTGAGCAGCCGGGTCGGATCTTCCTTGACGACTTCACCTTATTAATTTCCTTTGTCTTCATGCTTGCAGGAGCCAATGCCGACTTGAGGGAGCAGCTCAGCGGGTCCCAGGCCACCCTTCGCGCCAAGGAAGCTGAGTACAGCGCCTTGGTACTGGAGCATGACCGCCTGGTCAAGAAGTTGGCCGACCAGGAGGAGAGCCATAAGGCGGCCCTGAAGAAGGCGCAGGACAACGTGGACGCCCTGAAGGTCGAGTTCGAGACCGAAGCGGCGGGCTGGGCTGAAGCGAAGCAGGCACTGAGCGAGGGCTTCAGCCGTATCGAGGATCTGATCGACGGTAAGCCGCCTTCTTCACTCCCTGCTTGCCCTTTGATCCCTGATTTGTGTTCTGACTTGTGCTGCTTTTTGCTCTCTATGCAGACTACTTTCCCGGCTACTCCGTCTTCACCACCCAATCCATCGAGGCCCATCGCGAGGCACGCCGGCAGGCGGGGGCTGAAATCGCGTCGGACGCAAGCCGGACGCTCGAGGAGCAGCTCTTGGCGGTCCAAGCCCGGCTGCAGCTGGCTCACCGTATGCTCCGCCGCCTCCAGCGCGCCGGGGCGCAGGTGTTGGCCGCCCTCTGGCCAGGCGAGACGATTCCCCGCACCCCGAATCGGACTGCCGACTGGCTGGAGGTGGTGGTTGGCCGCTTCGAGGCCTGGAAGGCGTCGGCAGCCCGGCTTGGAGCTGGGCGGGTGCTGGAGTTCGTCTGAGCCTGGTATCCGGGGTTGAACCTGGACCAGCTGCGCACCTGGCGGCTGGAGGCCGACGAAGAGTTGGAGGAGGTGCGGCCGGCTATCGCTCAGCGCGCTTCAACGATCACCGAGTGTACTGACATCAGCGTCTTCGCTCCTGAGATCAATGACGACGGCGTTGCCCAGCCGGAGGAGTGGTTCGGGCTTGACCCGACAGCGGGTGAAGACTCGGCAGAGGAGATCGCCTCCAGCGATGAAGGCGAAGACGACAAAGGAGAGGAAGGCGAAGACGTTGAGCCGACTAGTGAAGCGGGCAGCCAGCCTCAGCCTGATCGTGCCTCCGGCAACAAGGCGCGTGCTAGCGCGCCCTCTGCGGGAGGCGGTGATCATGCCGAGGTTGCCAGCCGGCCACTCCTCCAGCCGGAACTGTCGTCTCCACCAACCTGCTCGACTCGCCAGTCGCTCCCTTGGCCTAGTCTGCCATCCTTGTTTTTTCCTGCTTGTTGCCTTTTGAACAACTTTATTAAACTTGCGCAGTTCCACCCACTGGGGGTGTATTCAAACTATGTTGAATGCTGGCCTTTTGAAGGTCTTTTATGTAAATATTATTGTGTGCTTGGTTTCCATTCATGTATGCTTTTTATCCTTAGGTTGTTTCCTTTGCCGCCTTCCCCTTCTGGGAAGTCAAGTACTCGAGCTTTCTTAGATTGGAGCGAGGTGAATGGAAGCCGGCCGGCCGGCTACTCTGGTAGCCGGTCGGCGGTGGGAGAAAAACCGGCTTTTGTTATATTAGTCCGTTAGTCCCTAGCCGTTTTTCGTGTGGGCACCCGTTCCTACCTTTAACTCTTGCCAGCCGGACAGCCGGTTCTTCGAACTGCGACTTTAGGCAAGAGAAGGCTTGGGAGCCGGCACACTACTTGTCTGACTGCGGGTAGGACTTCTAATATAACTCCAGGCGGCCAGTCCCCGGGCCGACTAGTCGAACCCGGTGCCGGACGGAAAAAGTGAATGCAATACAAGGCCATAAGCATGATACTTTTCATTCATAGATAAAAGATGGCAGTCCCCGAGCTCTCCTCGGGGGGCCTATTGTCTCGTACTTAGTACAAAAGTTAGCGTGATACATACTGCATTTCAACTGTAAAACCTTCGGAGGAGGTTGGCGTTCCATGGTCATTTCGACTCCTTGCCGGAGTCGTCTCTCTTTCGTGCCTTCGGCTTCTGCGCGTCGATCAGGTAGTAGGAGTCATTGCCTAAGGCTCTGCTGATGACGAAGGGGCCCTCCCAAGGGGCCGAGAGCTTGTGCTGGCCGGCTGTTCGCTGGATCAGCCGGAGCACAAGATCGCCCTCTTGGAAGGATCTTGGCTTGACCTTCTGGCTGTGGTAGCGGCACAGGCCCTGCTGATAGATAGCGGACCGGCTGAGGGCTAACAGCCGACCTTCTTCCAGTAGGTCGACACCGTCTTCTCGTGCTTCCTTGGCCCCAGCTTCCGTGTAGATGGTCACCCGAGGCGAGTCGAACTCGATGTCAGTTGGGATGACCGCCTCAGCACCATATACGAGGAAGAAAGGAGTGAAGCCGGTTGACTTGTTTGGTGTAGTGCACAGACTCCAGAGGACAGCCGGCAGCTCATCGAGCCAACAGCCGGCTGAACGCTCTAGTGGTACGATCAGTCGGGGCTTGATGCTGGAAAGGATGAGGCCGTTGGCTCGCTCGACCTGGCCGTTTGACTGCAGGTGGGCAACGGACGCTAGGTCCAACCGGATGCCTTGCGTCGCGCAGAAAC
The DNA here is from genome assembly GCF_002162155.2 of Triticum dicoccoides. NCBI lineage: Eukaryota > Viridiplantae > Streptophyta > Magnoliopsida > Poales > Poaceae > Triticum > Triticum dicoccoides. The sequence goes on from NC_041382.1 coordinate 557,206,879, forward strand.
GTGCCAAGGCTCCCTTGGCGAAATTCGTGCCATTGTCGGTGATGATGTTGTGTGGTACGCCGTACCGAGTTGTTATATCTGCGATAAATGTCACGGCAGTCGGCCCATTCAGCTTCTTGATCGGCTTTGCCTCAATCCATTTGGTGAATTTGTCCACGGCGACAAGCAGATGTGTCATGCCGCCGCGCGCCGTTTTGAATGGGCCCACCATGTCCAGTCCCCAAACAGCGAAGGGCCAAGTGAGGGGAATGGTCTTGAGTGCTGAAGCCGGCATGTGTTGCTTGGAGCTGAAGAGTTGGCACCCTTTGCAATGTTTAACTAACCCCTTGGCGTCATCCAAAGCAGTCGGCCAAAAGAAACCATGGCGGAAGGCTTTGGCGACGAGTGATCTTGAGGCCGCATGGCGGTCGCATTCTCCTTGGTGGATGTCTCTGAGGATTGCAATGCCCTTCTCTTGCTCGACGCATCGCTGGAGGACCCCAGTGACACTGCGCTTGACGAGTTCTCAGTTGACGATTGTGTATGCTTCGGCTCGGCGTTGGACTTGTCTTGCCTCTACTTCGTCAGCCGGCAGATCTTGGTTTATTAGGAAGTTGAGGATGGATTGAGCCCATGATGGAGCTGCGACCTCTTCTATTGCCAAAATGGCTACTGCGACCAGGGCGGGCGGGCTGGGCGGTGAAATGCTTGAGTCGGCCGCCGCCTGCTGTGTAGGTGTAGTCTCCTGGCCGACTACCACAGTCCCCGAGCCGGGTGTGGCAGTCCCCAAGTCGGGCGTAACTATGGAAGTGCCCAAGCCGCCTGCTGATGCCCCCTGGCCGACTATCGAAGTCCCCGGGTCGCCTGCTTGGTTCTTCGAGCCGGACCCGGCCGCGTCGGGGTGAGGCGGCACGAAGATGGATCGGACTCTGGAGACGGCTTGATAGACGGCTTGAGGAGGCATTGTAGAGAGACATCGGTTGGTATTGCTTGCCGAGTGGAGCCTATTCGAGCCAGGGCATCAGCTGGCTCGTTGTTGGCTCGTGGTACGTGGAGGAACTCGCATCCTTCAAAATACCCACTAATCTGCTGAACGAGGAAGCGGTAGCTTGCCATATTTGCGTCCTTGGCATCCCAGTCGCCGGATGATTGCTGGACCACCAAGTCCGAGTCGCCATAACATAGGATCCGGCGAATGCCGAGTTCTTTGGCAAGCCGGAGCCCGTGTATGAGCGCCTCGTACTCGGCCACGTTGTTGGAGGCGGCAAAGTGAATTTGCAGCGTGTATCTGAGCTTGTCCCCTTTGGGAGAGGTGAGGATGACGCTGGCTCCCAAGCCGGTGCGCATCTTGGACCCATCGAAATGCATGCGCCAATGAGTGGAGTCGGGAGCCGGTGGTAGGTACTGGGTCTCGGCCCAGTCGACGAGGAAGTCGGCCAATGCTTGGGACTTGATGGCGGTGCGAGGCTGGTAGAAGATCGTGTAGGGGGCCAGCTCATTGGCCCATTTCGCCACCCGGCCGGATGTATCTCGGGTGCCTATGATCTCGGCCAGCGGGGCGGTGCATACAACCGTGATGGGATGCTCTTGGAAGTAGGGCTTCAGCTTCTTGGTGGCGAAGTACACGCCGTAGCACATCTTCTGGTAGTGCGGGTAGTTCTGCTTCGAGGTAGATAGCACCTCGCTCAAATAGTACACCGGCCTCTGGACTGGCTGGGCTCGGCCTTCTTCTAGGCGCTAGACTATGATGACGGTGCTGACCACCCGGCTGGTTGCGGCGATGTAGAGGAGCATGGGCTCTTTCTCAGTCGGCGCCACCAGGACAGGCGGCGTGGCCAGCATCTTCTTCAGCTCGTGAAAAGCTTGGTTGGCTTGGTCATTCCACTCGAAGTGGTTGGTCTTCTTCATGAGGCGGTAGAGGGGAAGAGTTGTCTCTCCGAGCCGGCTGATGAAGCGGTTCAGGGAGGCCAATCATCCGGTAAACTTCTGGACGCCTCGAAGTTTGGTGGGAATCGCCATTCTCTCAATGGCCTTGATCTTTACTGGGTTGCATTCGATGCCGCGTTCGGAGACCAGGAAGCCTAGGAGTTGGCCGGATGGCACTTCGAACACGCATTTCTCGGGGTTAAGCTTGATTTGGAACTGGCATAGGTTCTCAAATGTTTCCTTGAGGTCTTCCAGCAAGGTGACACGCTTCTCCGTCTTCACCACAATGTCGTCTACGTAGACGTGGGTATTTCTGCCGAGTTGCTTGAGGAGGCACTTCTGCATGCAACACTGAAAAGTGGCACCGGCATTTCTCAAGCCGAATGTCATAGTCAGGTAGCAGAAGGCTCCGAATGGCGTGATGAAGGCGGTCTTCAGGCGGTCTGCCGGATCTAACTTTATCTGGTGATACCCTGAGTAAGCATCCAAGAAACACAACAGCTCGCATCCGGCCGTGGAGTCTATCACTTGGTCAATCCTTGGCAGGGCAAAGGGATCTTTGGGGCAGGCCTTGTCGAGGCTCGTGTAGTCTATACACATGCGCCACTTGTTGTTCTTCTTTAGCACGAGGACCGGGTTAGCGAGCGACTCTGGAAAGAAAACTTCCATAATAAAGCCGGCTGCCAGAAGCCGGGCTATCTCCTCTCCCACAATCCTGCATTTCTCCTCTGACAGTCGGCGGAGGGGTTGTTTGACCGGCTTTGCGTCTTCTCGGACGTGTAGTTTGTGCTCGGAGAATTCCTTCGGAACACCCGACATGTCCTTGGGGGACCATGCAAAGATGTCCCGATTCTCACGGAGGAAATCAGCGAGCTCGCCTTCCTATTTGCTGTTTAGGTTTGCCCCGATGACGGCAAACCTCTCTGGGTGCTCAGGGTCAAGAGGTATCTTCTTCGTCTCCTTGGCCGGCTGGAAGGATCCTTGAGCATCATGCTCCTTGGGATCGGGGGACAAGGCCGACTGCTTGCCGGTCATGGCCACGACTCGGTCCATCATCTTCTTTTCTTCGGCAATCACAAGGGACTCGGCCAGCCGGCTGCTGGCTGTTGCGCACTCAGAGGACTTCTTGTAATCGCCGGCTACGGTGATGACGCCTTTGGTGCTCGGTATCTTCATCCTGAGGTATGCATAGTGGGGAACTGCCATGAACCTGGCCAAGGCAGGTCGGCCAAGCAATGCATGGTAGGGGCTCTCCAGGTCCACCACTTCAAACCAAATCGCCTCCCGGCGGAAATGCTCCTTGTCCCCAAAAAGTACATCAATCTTGATCTTGCCAATGGGGGCGCAGGACAAGCCGGGTATGATGCCATGGAACACAGTCCGAGTAGGCATGAGTTGCTTCGTCTTGACATTCAGCTTCTCCATGGTGTCACGGTACAGGATGTTGATGCTGCTCCCGTCGTCTATCAGCACGCGGGAGAAACGGGCAGCGCGTCTATCCGTTGCAAGGGTGGCATCCAAAACCAACGCATAAGAGCTGGGAGACGGCATCACCTCTGGGTGGTCGGTCCGGCTCCAGCTGATAGGTTTTTCTGACCAGTGCATGTGCTCGGCGGGGTTGGCAGCAACCATGCTGACTTCTTGGTGCTCTCGGCGTTTGCTGCGCCGGTCTTTGGGCTGGCTCGTAAAGATGACATAGGCGGCATGCTCGTCGGGGAACTCATCGTGCACAGCTCTGACTGTGGGCCGAGCGGCCGGCGGCTGCGGAGCCGGAGGCGGCGGACCGGCAGGCATAGGCGGTGCGAGCGCTTCACCCTTGGAGATTCGGGTGAGCCAGTGGCACTTCCGGGTCGTGTGGTTGGACGGCTTCGTGCCACTGTGGAACTTGCACGGGGCGTCGAGAGTCTGTTCGTAGGAGAAGGCCGGCTGCCAAGCCGGCTTGCCGCCCCTCTGCTTCTTGGGTGCGGGCCGCGCTTCGGGCTGCTCGTCTTCGACTGTTGCCACCTGCCGACTGGTGGAGGGCAGCATGGGGCCCTTGCGCTTGTGGTCGTTCTGGTGTGGGCGTCGGCTGGAGTCCCCGACCGGCGTCTTGGGCGCTGGGTTGAGTCCCTTTCCGGACGCGTCTACCCGGAGTTCGGTCTTCATCGAGGAGTCGGCGGTGGCGTACTTGTCCGCTATGACCAGAAGCTCGTTGAGGGTAGTCGGCTCGTCGCAGAGCTTGTGCTTGAGGAGGGTGCCTTCTCGGCACCCGGCAGTGAAGTATTCTATGGCTTGCACCTCGTGCACCCCTTCGCAAGAGTTGCGGAGCTTGGCCCAACACATGAGGTAGTCGCGAGTGGACTCGGCGGGGCCTTGTACGCACAAGGAGAGCTGTCTGGGCTTGGGAGCCCGCTTGTAGGTGCTGGTGAAGTTGCGGACGAAGGCTTCTATGAAGTCTAGCCGGCTGTTGATGTTGTATGGCTTGAGGCTGTTGAGCCAGGTCCGCGCCGTGCCCTGCAGCATGAGGGGCACGTACTTCACGGCAACGTGCATGTTTCCGTTGGCTATGCTAACCGCCGTGGAGTAGTCGATCAACCAATCTTCCGGCTTCACGGAGCCGTTGTACTTGGGCGTGTCTCTTGGGAGCGAGAATCCTTTGGGGAAGGGCTCGTCGCGGATGCGGGGGCCGAAGCAAGGCGGGCCGACATCGTCTTCTTCTTCTAGCGCCAGGGATCGCGCCAGGCGGTCGATCCGATGGCGGGCGTCGTTCTCGCCGACTCCTTAGCGGTGACCTAGCCGGCCGCTGAGAGTCGGATGCGCAACAGGCGGCAGGGTGGGATATCTCTCTCCACGGGGCCGGGGCGGAGGCGAGTTGCCCCGCCACTCCACGGCCCGGGGGTGGCCTTCAGCGTCTCGCTCGATGGAGATTCGGGTTCGGCTTCGGCTGGCAGCCGGCTCTTTCTCGCGCCGCGCGCGGGTTTTGCCCGTAGTCGGTGTCCGGGACATCGCGCCGTGATCTCGGCGCGGGGGAGGGCTTTCCGCGCGGGCGTCGGCTTCGTGCCACCGTGCGGCCGCATCAATCAGCTGCTAGATGCGTCGGGTCATGTGGGAGAGTTCTTCGGCCCCCGGCCCATCCAGCTCGTCTACGGCCGCCTGGGCGGCGCGCATGTTCTCGAGTGGAGTGACGTAGACTAGGCGGTCGACTCCTAGCGTATCGGCGACGACAGCGCCTCGCTGTCTGACAACGCCGGCCTGGCTGGGCCCGCCTGGGGGCGGCGTGCCAAAGGCGGCGCGGTCGGCCTCGCGTCATTGGGCCTCAGCGAGGCGTCTCATGAAAACCAACTTCCGGCCCTTCGCGAGGAGGGCAAGGCGGCGAGCTTCCAGTGCTTCAGCGTCGGCATCGGCCGGGAGGGGGATGGACAACCGCCGCGTGCGGGGCGTCGTGGGTGCTTTCGTCGGAAGCGCCGCCGTGGCCGATGACCATCACCTCGGTGGTGACAACATCGTAGCCATCGCCCGGGGAAGCGGGTCGTTGTAGATCGCGACGTCGGTGGGGAAAGTGTCGAGTGAGGCCGTGTCGGAGTCGACAGGCATCGAATCGGTGGAGCCAACCGACTCCAAGTCCACGGCACGCTCGCCGGAGACGTGGAGCTCCCCGAGGAGGTTGACGAGGTGGTCGGTGCCCGCGTCGGAGGCAAGCTCGTCGGAGATGAGGGTCTTGTCAAGGAGATCGGCGAGACTGCTCGCCGCACAGATGTTGGTGACGCCTTGTAGCGTGTCGTGGCAAGCGCCATCGGGTATGCCGGGCTGGCTACGCTCGCGGGGGAGGAAGAGGGTTCCCGTCCAGAAGAGGTCTCCGGACGACGGTGCACCTGGCCCCATGGTGGGCGCCAAATGTCGGGTGGTAGGTGCGACATATGCCAACGGGTGGCTTATCATTGTGGGAGCCAATAAGACGTCGTCGGTGCCTGGAAACGGGATGAGGCGAAGACATGCACGCCGGCGAATCTTACCCAGCTTCGGGGCTCTCCATGGAGATAACACCCCTACTGCTGCTCTGCGGGGTCTCCGCATGATCACTAGATGAATAAGTAGCTACACTATGCTCCTTGAGCTGTTTGGCGAGAGGAGGAAGAAGGGCAAGGCTTGCTCTCTTCTCCTCCCTACGTGATGTCTAAAGCTAGCAGGGATCGATCTCTCTTTGCATGGATGCCCCGGTGGGTTTATATAGGCCTACCCCCCGGGGGTACAATGGTAATCCGGCTCGGCGCGGGGCCCAGCCGTCTGTGTCTATGCTCTCCGGCTTCTGCGCCGGCTGCTGGGGGCCGCCGGCTTGTGGGTCCCGCCGGCGGCCGGCTCCTTGGTCGACAGGCAGGCCCCACTATCCAGGGCCTTGTCAGCAGCTGGTTACTGTTGCTTAATCTTGGTGATGAGGGCTTCGCCGAGGTGGGCATGGCTACAGTGCCGCCGCCCGGCGGGCGATCGCTGTAGCCTCACCGCGTCTTGTCTCCTTAATGGGGCGTCTTCTTCGAGGGAGGTGGCAAGCCGGCTGTGGGGAGCCGGCTCTATCTTGGGCCGACTGGGGGAGGCCTGGCCGCCTTCGGGTGTCTCTCTGCCCGAAGGGGCCCACCGCCTGTGGGCCGCGCCGGCGGTCCGTCGTGGTTGACATCAGGGTCATCGTGGCAACAGTGCCGCGCCGGACGGGTCATGGCCACCCGTACGGCGCACTGTGCCAGGCGTGCTCCGGGATTCGGGGGTGGCAGGCTTCACTGTAGCCACGCCCCATCACATCGCCGTTATGTGGATGCAGACTTCGAGGGTACGATCTTGACCGCTTTATGGGAGCCGGCTTCTTGGTGTCGGCCCTCTCGCGGCCGGCTTCTCGGAGCCGGCCCTCCCGTGGCGTTTCTTCATGAGGGCTGAAGTCGGGCCGCCTTCCAATAGCCGTCCTGGAGACAGGCGGCAAGGGGAAGGCGGCCCTGTGTCTTGGATTCTTGAGGGCTGAATCGGCTCGTAATTTTTTCAGAAGGGCCACGGGGAGCCGGCTAGGCTACCCATGGTTATTTACTCTGACAGCCATGTAATTTTGAGAAGACATTATTGCTTCGTTAGTATGCTTGAAGTATTATTATTTTTATGCCAATATTAAACTTTTGTCTTGAATCTTTCGGATCTGAACATTCATGCCACTATAAAGAAAATTACATTGAGAATTAAGCTAGGTAGAATTCCACATCTAAAATTCTGTTTTTATCATTTACCTACTCGAGGACGAGTAGGAATTAAGCTTGGGGATGCTTGATAGGTCTCCAACGTATCTACAATTTTTTATTGTTCCATGCTATTATATTATCAGTTTTGGATGTTTAATGGGCTTTAATTTACATTTTTATATTATTTTCGGGACTAACCTACTAACCAAAGACCCAATGCAAATTGCTGTTTTTTTTCCTATTTCAGCGTTTCACAGAAAAGGAATACCAAACGGAATCCAAACAGAATGAAACCTTCGGGAGAGTTATTTTTGGAACAAACGTGATCCAGGAGACTTGGAGTGGCCGTCAAGAAAGAAGCAAGGAGGCCACGAGGCAGGGGGCGTGCCCAAGGGGGCAGGCGCGCTCCCCACCCTCGTGGGCCCCTAACAACTCCACCGACGTACTTCTTCCTCCTATATATACCCATATACCCTGAAAACATCCAGGAGCACCACGAAACCCTATTTCCACCGCCGCAACCTTCTGTACCTGTGAGATCCCATCTTGGGGCCTTTTCCGGCGCTCCGCCGGAGGGAGAATCGATCACGGAGGGCTTTTACATCAACACCACAGCCTCTTCGATGATGTGTGAGTAGTCTACCATAGACCTTCGGGTCCATAGTTATTAGCTAGATGGCTTCTTCTGCTCTCTTTGGATCTCAATACAAAGTTCTCCTTGATCTTCTTGGAGATCTATTCGATGTAATTCTTTTTGCGGTGTGTTTGTCGAGATCCGATGAATTGTGGGTTTATGATCAAGATTATCTATGAATAATATTTGATTCTTATATGAAATCTTTTATGTATGATTTGTTATCTTTGCAAGTCTCTTCGAATTATCAGTTTGGTTTGGCCTACTAGATTGATCTTTCTTGCAATGGGAGAAGTGCTCAGCTTTGGTTTCAATCTTGCGGTGTCCTTTCCCAGTGACAGCAGGGGCGGCAAGGCACGTATTGTATTATTGCCATCGAGGATAAAAAGATGGGGTTTATATTATATTACTTGAGTTTATCCCTCTACATCATGTCATCTTGCCTAATGCGTTACTTTGTTCTTATGAACTTAATACTCTAGATGCATGTTGGATAGCGGTCGATGTGTGGAGTAATAGTAGTAGATGCAGGATCATTTCGGTCTACTTGTCACAGATGTGATGCCTATATACATGATCATGCCTAGATATTCTCATAATTATGCACTTTTCTATCAATTGCTCGATAGTAATTTGTTTACCCACCGTAATACTTATGCTATCTTGAGAGAAGTCACTAGTGAAACCTATGGCCCCGGGGTCTATTTTCCATCATGTAAGTTTCCAATCTATTTTACTTTGCAATATTTACTTTCAATCTATATCATAAAAATACCAAAAATATTTATCTTATTATCTCCATCAGATCTCACTTTCGTAAGTGACTGTGAAGGGATTGATAACCCCTTTATCGCGTTGGTTGCGAGGTTCTTGTTTGTTTGTGCAGGTATGAGGGACTTGCGTGTAATCTCCTATTGGATTGATGCCTTGGTTCTCAAAAACTGAGGGAAATACTTACGCTACTTTGTTGCATCACCCTTTCCTCTTCAAGGGAAAACCAATACAGTGCTCAAGAGCTAGCAGGCCCTACCTGTCGGTGAGCCCCAGAAGGCGGCGAATCCCCAGCAGGCGGCAATAGGGGCAGGCCGCCTCCTAGCAGGCAGCCCTCTCCCCCCCTCAAAGTCTGTGCAAGATTAACCAGAAGATACGGGGAGTGGCTATAGTGAACGCCCACCAGGCAGCGGTACTGTAGCCACGCTCCCCCAACAAAGCATTAATCATCAGTAGCAAGGCTACAGTACAAAGAGATCAACCAGACCCGCAGGCGGCGAGCGCGGCCTGTCGGCCAAGTACACAATAGCCAGCGGGACCCACCAAGCAGTGGGCCCCAGCAGCCGGCGGAGAAGCCGGCGTCAAGAGACACTAACGGCCGGGTCCTACACCCGGCCGAATTAGCATTGTACCCCTGGGCGGTAGGCCTATATAAACCCCCCAGGTTTCCCCATGCAAGGGGTTCAGACCTCAGAGATCACACACACACACATAGAGAGAGAGAGGAGTATGGCTAGCCTTGTTCTTCTTCCTCCTCTAGCAAAACAGCTCAAGGCGCAACTTGTAGCTACTCTATTTAATCATAGTCATCATGCGGAGACCCCGCAGAGCAGGACTAGGGGTGTTATGTCCACGGAGAGCCCCGAACCTAGGTAAGATTCGCAGGCGTATGCGGTCTCGCTCACTCCCGCTTATAGAGCCCGACGACGTCCTCTTGTCCCTCTCCATGATTAGCCACCCCCTGGCATATGTCGCTACATGATGTCTACTACACAACCTTCTTCTTGTAGACGTTGTTGGGCCTCCAAGTGCAGTGGTTTGTAGGACAGTAACAAATTTCCCTCAAGTGGATGACCTAAGGTTTATCAATCCGTGGGAGGAGTAGGATGAAGATGGTCCCTCTTAAACAACCATGCAACCAAATAGCAAAGAGTCTCTTGTGTCCCCAACACACCCAATACAATGGTAAATTGCATAGGTGCACTAGTTCGGCGAAGATATGGTGATACAAGTGCAATATGGATGGTAGATATAGGTTTTTATAATCTGAAAATATAAAAACAGCAAGGTAACTAATGATAAAAGTGAGCGAAAACGGTATTGCAATGCGTTGAAACAAGGCGTAGGGTTCATACTTTCACTAGTGCAACTTCTCTCAAATGGGATAACATAATTAGATCATATAACTATTCCTCAACATGCAACAAAGAGTCACTCCAAAGTCACTAATAGCGGAGCACAAACGAAGAGATTATTGTAGGGTACGAAACCACCTCAAAGTTATTCATTCCGATCAATCCATTGGGCTATTCCTATAAATGTCACAAACAGCCTAGAGTTCATTGTAAAATAACACCTTGAGACACAAATCAACCAATACCCTAATGTCACCTAGATACTCCAATGTCACCACAAGTATCCGCGGGTATGATTATACGATATACATCACACAATCTCAGATTCATCTATTCAACCACCACAAAGAACTTCAAAGGGTGCCCAGAAGTTTCTACTGGAGAGTCAAGAAGAAAATGTGTGCCAACCCCTATGCATAGATTCCCAAGGTCACAGAACCCACAAGTTGATCACCAAAACATACATCAAGTGAATCAATAGAATACCCCATTGTCACCACAGGTATACCACGAAAGACATACCTCAATTGTTCTCAAATCCTTAAAGACTCAATCCGATAAGATAACTTCAAAGGGAAAACTCAATCTATTACAAGAGATAGAGGGGAGAAACATCATAAAGATCTAACTATAATAGCAAAGCTCGCGATACATCAAGATCGTGCCAAATCAAGAACATGAGAGAGAGAGAGATCAAACACATAGCTACTGGTAAATACCCTCAGCCCCGAGGGTGAACTACTCCCTCCTCGTCATGGAGAGCGTCGGGATGATGAAGATGGCCATCGGTGATGATTCCCCCCTCCGGCAAGGTGCCGGAACAGGGTCCCGATTGGTTTTTGGTGGCTACAGAGGCTTGCGGCGGCGGAACTCTCGATCCAGGTTTCTTTTCGGGGGTTTCTGTATTTATAGGAATTTTTGGCGTCGGTCTCACGTCAGGGGGGTTTCCGAGTCATCCACGAGGTAGGGGGCACGCCCCAGGGGGGTGGGCGCGCCCTCCACCCTCATGGGGCCCACGGGCCTCCCCTCTAGTAACTCTTTGTTCCAGTATTTTTTATATTTTCCAGAAAAAATCTCCGTTGATTTTCAGCGCATTCCGAGAACTTTTATTTCTGCACAAAAACAACACCACGGTAGTTCTGCTGAAAACAGTGTCAGTCCGGGTTAGTTCTACCAAATCATACCAAAATCATGTATAAATATTATATACATGGCATGAAAACATAAAAAACTATAGATACATTGGAGACGTATCACTACACATCCCCGACATTTGGTGCCCCCCGTGGGGCAAGGTGCACCGTCGTCCGGAAACACGTTCTGGACGGGAACCCTTTTCCTTCCCAACGAATGCAGCCAGCCCGGCATGCCGGATGGCGTCTGCGTCGACATGCTGCGCGACGCAGAAGCCGCTTGCGCCGCAAGCAGTCTCGCCGACCTCGTCAGTGGGATCCACCTCTCTGATGAGTCTGCGCCTGATGTGGGTGCAGCCAGCTCCGAAAGCTGCTTCGTCGACCTCCTTGGCAAGCTCCACATCGCCAACGAGCCCGCCTTCAACATAGAGTCCGTTGGCTCCACCGACCCGATGCTCGTCGACTTCGACGTGGCATCCCCCGATTCCTTCCCCGCTAACATGGTGGTCATCGACGACCCGCTCCCTCCTGCGACTAGTGATGCCAGTAGCAGCACCGTCACGGAGGTGCTGGTCATCAGCCACGATGGAGCCTCCGACGGGGCTGCTCATGACTCGCTGCAGGCGGTAGTGCGGGGCTTATCCGCACCCGTTGCAGAGAACGCGGACGGAGCGACGTTGGAAGCCTTCCGCATCTCGCTCCTCGAGAGCGCCCAGAAGCTCGCGGCCATGAGGCGCCTCAGCGAAGCCTACCAGCGCGGGATCGACCGCGCCGTCTGCGCTGCGCCGGCTGCTGGCAAGCCGAGCCGGATGGGCACCATCCGGCAGCGCGGCGCGACCGTCGCCAGCATGATGGGAGCCGACCGCCCCGTCTCTACCATGCCTTTGCAGAATCTGCGTGCCGCCCAGGCGGCGGCAGATGAACTAGATCACGTGGAGGGTGACGAGCGATGCTGCATGATGGAGCGCGTCCAGCAGCTGCTCGACGCGGCCGCCGCGCAGCAAGAAGCCGGCTGTCGCGTGGTGGAACCCGACCTGCATGCCGAGAACCCCCTCCCTCCGAGATCACGGTGTGACCTCCCGGACGCCGACAGGCGGTGCCCGTGACCGAAGAGACTAAGAGCCGGCTGCTAGCCGCAGCCGGACACGGATCACCATCTAGCACGACCAAGACGGCCGCCCTCGAGCAGTCGAGCACCAGGGCGATCGTCCGCCTCCCCCGTGTAGGGAGAGGCATGTCTCCCCGCTGGCTGTTGAGCACCCGACTCTCAGAGACCGGCTAGGCCCCCGTGAAGGAGTCGTTGAGAACGACGCCCGCCACCGGATCGACCGACTGGCTCGATCCCTGGTGGTAGAAGAAGAAGATGTAATTGACCTGCCTTGTTTCGGGCCCCGCATTCGCGATGAGCCCTTCCCCAAAGGGTTCTCGCTCCCTCGAGATACGCCCAAGTACAACGGCTCCGTGAAGCCGGAAGATTGGTTGGTTTACTACTCCACCGCCATAAACATAGCGAACGGCAACAAGCGCGTTGCCATGAAGTACGTTCTTCTCATGCTCTAGGGCACGGCCCGGACATGACTGAACAGCCTCAAGCCCTACAGCGTCAACAACTGGCTGGATTTCACCAAAGTCTTCATCCGCAACATCACCAGCACCTACAAGCGGCCGCCCAAGCCCCGCCAGCTCTCTCTGTGCGTCCAAGGCCCGACGAAGTCCACCCGCGACTACTTGACGCGGTGGGCCGAACTGCACAACTCCTGCGAAGGGGTGCATGAGGTGCAGGCCATAGAGTATTTCACTGCCGGGTGCAGAGAAGGCACCTTGCTGAAGCACCGGCTCCTTTGCGACGAGCCGACTACACTCGGTGAGCTGCTGATCATAGCAAACAAGTACGCCACTGCCAACTCCTCCATGAAGTCGGAGCTCCGAGTGGACGCGTCTGGGAAAGTGCTCCCCCGGCTCCTCAGACGCCAGCTGGTGATTCCAGTCGGCGCTAGTAGTCGAACGACAACAAGCGCAAGGCCCAGCAGCCGGCTTCCACCAGCCAGCAAGTTGCAACAGTTGAAGATCAGCAGCCGGAGGGTCAGCCTAGCCCCAAGCGTCAGAAGGGCAGCAAGCCCGCCTGGTTGCCCGCCTTCTCCTTCGAGAAGACCCTTGATGCTCCTTGCAATTTCCACAGCGGTGCGAAGCCGTCTAACCATACAACCCAGAAGTGCCACTAGCTCACCCGCATCGCCAGGGGCGAGGGGCTGCCGCCTCCGCCTGCTGGGCCGTGATACATCTCCAACGTATCTATAATTTTTGATTGCTCCATGCTATGTTATCTACTGTTTTGGGCAATATAGGGCTTTATTATCCACTTTTATATTATTTTTGGAACTAACCTATTAACCGGAGGCCCAGCCCAGATTTGCTGTTTTTTTGCCTATTTCGGTGTTTCGAAGAAAAGGAATATCAAACGGAGTCGAAACGGAACGAAATCAATTGGAGAAGTTATTTTTGGAAGGAAAACTACCGGACGGACTTGGACCCCACGTCAGAAGAGAAGGGAGGTGCCCACGAGGGTGGGGGCGCGCCCACCCCCCTAGGGCGTGCCCCCTGCCTCATGGGGCCCCCGAAGCTCCACCGACGTACTTCCTGCACCCATATATACCTACGTATCCTAAAACTTCCAGAACAGACAATAGATCGGGAGTTCCGCCGCGAGAAGCCTCCGTAGCCACCGAAAGGGGGAACCCTGCCGGAGGGGGAACCCCTCTCCGGTGGCCATCTTCATCATCCCAGTGCTCTCCATGACGAGGAGGGAGTAGTTCTCCCTCGGGGCCGAGGGTATGTACCAGTAGCTATGTGTTTGATCTCTCTCTCTCTCTCGTGTTCTTGAGGTGATACGATTTTGATGTATCGTGAGCTTTGCTATTATATTTGGATCCTATGATGTTTTCTCCCCCTCTACTCTCTTGTAATGGATTGAGTTTCCCCTTTGAAGTTATCTTATCGGATTGAGTCTTTAAATATTTCAGAACACTTGATGTATGTCTTGCGGTGCGTATCTGTGGTGACAATGGGATACCACGTGATTCACTTGATGTATGTTTTGGTGATCAACTTGCGGGTTCCGCCCATGAACCTATGCATAGGGGTTGGCACACGTTTTCGTCATGATTCTCCGGTAGAAACTTTGGGGCACTCTTTGAGGTCCTATGTGTTGGTTGAATAGATGAATCTGAGATTGTGTGATGCATATCGTATAATCATACCCACGGATACTTGAGGTGACATTGGAGTATCTAGGTGACATTAGGGTTTTGGTTGATTTGTGTCTTAAGGTGTTATTCTAGTACGAACTCTAGGGCTGTTTGTGACACTTATAGGAATAGCCCAACGGATTGATTGGAAAGAATAACTTTGAGGTGGTTTCATACCCTACCATAATCTCTTCATTCGTTCTCCGCTATTAGTGACTTTGGAGTGACTCTTTGTTGCATGTTGAGGGATAGTTATGTGATGCAATTATGTTAGTATTGTTGAGAGGACTTGCACTAGTAAAAGTATGAACCCCAGGCCTTGTTTCCTAGCATTGCAATACCGTTTATGCTCACTTTTATCATTAGTTACCTTGCTGTTTTTATATTTTCAGATTACAAAAACTATTATCTACTATCCATATACCACTTGTATCACCATCACTTCACCAAACTAGTGCACCTACACAATTTACCATTGTATTGGGTGTATTGGGGACACAAGAGACTCTTTGTTATTTGGTTGCAGGGTTGCTTGAGAGAGACCATCTTCATCCTACGCCTCCTACGGATTGATAAACCTTAGGTCATCCACTTGAGGGAAATTTTCTACTGTCCTACAAACCTCTGCACTTGGAGGCCCAACAACGTCTACAAGAAGAAGGTTGTGTAGTAGACATCAAGCTCTTTTCTGGCGCCGTTGCCGGGGAGGTTAGCGCTTGAAGGTATATCTTTAGATCTTGCAATCGTGTCTTTTAGTTTCTTGTTTTATCACTAATTTAGTTTAAAAAAGAAAATTACAAAAAATGGAATTGAGTTTGTCTCATACGCTTCACCTTTTAAATATCTTTCGTGACTATGATGGAAAGGATAATTGTGCTCAAGTGATAGAAGAAGAAATCTATAAAATGATTGGCACTAAATCTTTAAATGATGAGCATGATTGCAATGCTGTTAGTATGAATTTCTTGAATATCCATGATGCTAATGATATGCAAAGCCACAAGCTTGGGGAAGCTATGTTTGATGAAGATGATATTTTTTGTCCCCCAAGTTTTGATGAGCAAATTTATTATGATGAAAGCATGCCTCCTATCTATGATGATTATCGTGATGTTACGTATACTTTAAAGAATAATGATAACAATGAAACTTGTCATCTTGATTTCAATTTTCAATCCCATGATAGTTACTTTGTTGAGTTTGCTCCCACTACTATTCAAGAGAAGAATTTTGCTTATGTGGAGAGTAGTAAAAATTCTATGCTTGTAGATCATGAAAAGAATGCTTTAGGTGCTGGTTATATTGTTGAATTCATTCATGATGCTACTGAAAATTATTATGAGGGAGGAATATATGCTTGTAGGAATTGCAATAATACCAAGTTTCCTCTCTATGTGCTTAAAGTTTTGAAGTTATGCTTGTTTTGCCTTCCTATGCTAGTTGATTATTGTTCCCATAAGTTGTTTGCTCACAAAATCTCTATACATAGGAAGAGGGTTAGACTTAAATGTGCTAGTCATATTCTTCATGATGCTCTCTTTATGTTTCAATTCTTATCCTTTATGTGAGCATCATTGAAATCATCATGCCTAGCTAGGGGCGTTAAACGATAGCGTTTGTTAGGAGGCAACCCAATTTTATTCTTGTTCCTTGCTTTTTGTTCTTGTTTAGTAATAAATAATTCATCTAGCCTCTGTTATGATTGAGTTCTTATGTTTTAAATTAGTGTTTGTGCCAATTAGAACCGTTGGGAAGACTTGGGGAAAGTCGTGTTGATATTCTGTAAAAAAACAGAAACTTTAGCGCTCACGAGAATTGCTACCATTTTTATTTGGAGAGTGATATTTAGTTAATTATTTTTTAAGATGATTAATAGATAAATTCCTCAGGTCCAGAAATTTATTTTAGAATTTTTGGGGTTCCAGAAGTATACGTTTGATCCAGATTACTACATACTGTTCTGTTTTTGACAGATTCTGTTTTTCGTGTGTTGTTTGCTTATTTTGATGAATCTATGGCTAGTAAAATAGTTTATAAACCATAGAGAAGTTGGAGTACAGTAGGTTTAACACCAATATAAATAAATAATGAGTTCATTGCAGTACCTTGAAGTGGTGATTTATTTTCTTATACTAACGGAGCTTATGAGTTTTCTGTTAAGTTTTGTGTTGTGAAGTTTTCAAGTTTTGGGTAAGGATTCGATGGACTATAGAATAAGGAGCGTCAAGAGCCTAAGCTTGGGGATGCCCAAGGCACCCCAAGGTAATATTCAAGGATAGCCAAGAGCCTAAGCTTGGGGATGCCCCGGAAGGCATCCCCTCTTTCGTCTTCGTTCATCGGTAACTTTACTTGGAGCTATATTTTTATTCGCCACATGATATGTGTTTTGCTTGGAGCATCAATTTATTTTGTTAGGATTTGCTTGCTGTTATTTAGAACAATTTTTTGCATCTTTTATTTCAATAAAAGTGGCATCGATAGCCTTTACTATGCCTATTTTAGAAGTCCACATGTTGCTGTTTGAAAACAGAAATTTTACCATTGTTGCAATAATTCCCTAGAAAATTCAGAATGTGATAAAATGTTTAAACCTTTTGCATATCAAGATCTGATAAATTTACTACAGTGGGAATTTTCTATCATAATTTTTGTAGCTAGGGAAGTATGGATGTTGCTGCATTCTTTACAGACTGTCCTGTTTAGGCAGATTGCTGTTATGTTTGCATTGTTTGCATATGTTTGCTTCTTTAATGATTCTATTTGAGGATAGGACTATTAAATATGCAGAGCCATTTAGTATGCAATGTTGAATAATAATATTAGTGATTTTCTACAGTATAGTATGATAAGGTTTTTGCAATGGTTTATACTAACTTATCTCACGAGTCCTTGTTGAGTTTTGTATGGATGAAGCTTTTTAGATTTAGGGAGACCGTGATATGAGAGGAATTAAGGAGACACAAAAGATCAAGCTTGGCGATGCCCAAGTCATCCCAAGATAATATTTCAAGAAGTATCAAGCATCTAAGCTTGGGGATGCCCCGGTTGGCATCCCACCTTTCTTCTTCAACAACTATCGGTTAGTATCGGTTGATCCTAAGTTTTTGCTTCTTCACATGATGTTTGCTATTCTTAGATGCCATTTTATTTTGCTTTTCTTACTGTTTGAATAAAATACCAAGATCTGAAATTATTAAATGTTAGATAGTCTTCACATAGTTGCATAATTATTCAACTACTCATTGATATTCACTTATATCTTTCGGAGTAGTTTGTCGATGCTCTAGTGCTTCACTTATATCTTTTAGAGAATGGTGGTAGTTTTATTTTGAAGAAATAGATGAACTCTCATGCTTCACTTAGTTTATTTTGAGAGTCTTAAATAGCATGGTAATTTGCTTAAAATCCTAATATGCTAGGTATACAAGATTAGCAAAAACTTTCTTATGAGTGTGTTGAATACTAAGAGAAGTTTGATGCTTGATGGTTGTTTTGAGATATGGAGGTAATAATATCAAAGCCATGCTAGTTGAGTAGTTGTGAAATTGAGAAATGCTTGTGTTGAAGTCTGCAAGTCCCGTAGCATGCACGTATGGTAAATGTTATGTAACAAATTTGAAACATGAGGTGTTATTTGATTGTCCTCCTTATGAGTGGCAGTCGAGGACGAGCGATGGTCTTTTCCTACCAATCTATCCCCCTAGGAGCATGCGCATAGTGCTGAGGTTTTTGATGACTTGTAGAATTTTGCAATAAGTATGTGAGTTCTTTATGACTAATGTTGAGTCCATGGATTATATGCACTCTCACCATTCCATCATTGCTAGCCTCTTCGGTACCGTGCATTGACCTTTCTCACATTGAGAGTTGGTGCAAACAACGCCGGTGCATCCAAACCCCGTGATATGATACACTCTTTCACACATAAACCTCATTATATCTTCCTCAAAACAGCCACCATACCTACCTATTATGGCATTTCCATAGCCATTCCGAGATATATTGCCATGCAACTTTCCACCATTCCGTTTATTATGACACGCATCATCATTGTCATATTGTTTTGCATGATCATGTAGTTGACATCGTATTTGTGGCAAAGCCACCGTCCATAATTTTTCATACATGTCACACTTGATTCATCGCAATCCCGGTACACCGCCGGAGGCTCATATAGAGTCATCCTTGTTCTAGTATCGAGTTGTAATCATTGAGTTGTAAATAAATAGAAGTGTGATGATCATCATTATTAGAGCATTGTCCCAAGTGAGGAATAAAAAAAGAGAAAGGCCATAAAAAAGAGAAGGCCCAAAAAAGAGAAAGGCAATATAAAAAAAAGAGAAGGCCCAAAAAAATGAGAGAAAAAGAGAGAAGGGACAATGTTACTATCCTTTTACCACACTTGTGCTTCAAAGTAGCACCATGATCTTCATAGTAGAGAGTCTCTTTTTTGTCACTTTCATATACTAGTGGGAATTTTTCATTATAGAACTTGGCTTGTATATTCCAACAATGGGCCTCCTCAAGTGCCCTAGGTCTTCGTGAGCAAGCAAGTTGGACGCACAGCCACTTAGTTTCTTTTGTTGAGCTTTCATACATTTATAGCTCTAGTGCATCCGTTGCATGGCAATCCCTACTCCTTGCATTAACATCAATCGGTGGGCATCTCCATAGCCCATTGATTAGCCTCGTTGATGTGAGACTTTCTCCTTTTTGTCTTCTCCACATAACCCCCCTCATTATATTCTATTCCACCCATAGTGCTATATCCATGGCTCGCGCTCATGTATTGCGTGAAAGTTTATGAGTTTGAGATTACTAAAGTATGAAACAATTGCTTGGCTTGTCATCGGGGTTGTGCATGATGAGAGCATTCTTGTGTGAGAAAAATGAAACATGACTAAACTATATGATTTTGTAGAGATGAACTTTCTTAGGCCATGTTATTTTGAGAAGACATAATTGCTTAGTTAGTATGCTTGAAGTATTATCATTTTTATGTCAATATGAACTTTTGTCTTGAATCTTTCACATCTGAATATTCATACCAGAATTAAGAAGAATTGCATTGAAATTATGCCAAGTAGCACTCCGCATCAAAAATTCCGTTTTTATCATTTACCTACTCGAGGACGAGCAGGAATTAAGCTTGGGGATGCTTGATACGTCTCCAACGTATCTATAATTTTTGATTGCTCCATGCTATGTTATCTACTGTTTTGGGCAATATTGGGCTTTATTATCCACTTTTATATTATTTTTTGGACTAACCTATTAACCGGAGGCCCAGCCCAAATTTGCTGTTTTTTTGCCTATTTCAGTGTTTCGAAGAAAAGGAATATCAAACGGAGTCGAAACAGAACGAAATCAACTGGAGAAGTTATTTTTGGAAGGAAAGCTACCGGATGGACCTGGACCCCACGTCAGGAGAGAAGGGAGGTTCCCACGAGGGTGGGGGGCGCGCCCACCCCCCTAGGGCGCGCCCCTGCCTCGTGGGGCCCCCGAAGCTCCACCGACGTACTTCCTGCACTCATATATACCTACGTATCCTAACACTTCCAGAACAGACAATAGATCGGGAGTTCCGCTGCCAGAAGCCTCCGTAGCCACCAAAAGCCTATCTAGACCCGTTCCGGCACCCTGCCGGAGGGGGAATCCCTCTCCGGTGGCCATCTTCATCATCCAAGTGCTCTCCATGACGAGGAGGGAGTAGTTCTCCCTCGGGGCTGAGGGTATGTACTAGTAGCTATGTGTTTGATCTCTCTCTATCTCTCGTGTTCTTGAGGTGATACGATCTTGATGTATCGCGAGCTTTGCTATTATATTTGGATCCTATGATGTTTTCTCCCCCTCTACTCTCTTGTAATGGATTGAGTTTCCCCTTTGAAGTTATCTTATCGGATTGAGTCTTTAAAGATTTCAGAACACTTGATGTATGTCTTGCCATGCGTATCTGTGGTGACAATGGGATACCACGTGATTCACTTGATGTATGTTTTGGTGATCAACTTGCGAGTTCCACCCATGAACCTATGCATAGGGGTTGGCACACGTTTTCATCGTGATTCTCCGGTAGAAACTTTGGGGCACTCTCTGAGGTCCTATGTGTTGGTTGAATAGATGAATCTGAGATTGTGTGATGCATATAGTATAATCATACCCATGGATACTTGAGGTGACATTGGAGTGTCTAGGTGACATTAGGGTTTTGGTTGATTTGTGTCTTAAGGTGTTATTCTAGTACGAACTCTAGGGCTGTTTGTGACACTTATAGGAATAGCCCAACGGATTGATTGGAAAGAATAACTTTGAGGTGGTTTCGTACCCTACCATAATCTCTTCTTTCATTCTCCGCTATTAGTGACTTTGGAGTGACTCTTTGTTGCATGTTGAGGGACAGTTATGTGATCCAATTATGTTAGTATTATTGAGGGAACTTACACTAGCGAAAGTATGAAATCTAGGCCTTGTTTCCTAGCATTGCAATACCGTTTGTGCTCACTTTTATCATTAGTTACCTTGCTGTTTTTATATTTTCGGATTACAAAAACTATTATCTACTATCCATATACCACTTGTATCACCATCTCTTCACCAAACTAGTGCACCTACACAATTTACCATTGTATTGGGTGTGTTGGGGACACAAGAGACTCTTTGTTATTTGGTTGCAGGGTTGCTTGAGAGAGACCATCTTCATCCTACGCCTCCTACTGATTGATAAACCTTAGGTCATCCACTTGAGGGAAATTTTCTACTGTCCTACTAACCTCTACACTTGGAGGCTCAACAATGTCTACAAGAAGAAGGTTGTGTAGTAGACAGCAGGCCGCCAGCACTGCCTCCTCAGCAGCCGGCGGTCTGTCCAGTCGGCGCAGTCCAAGATGAATTCCCTGAAGAACACGGAGCCTATGTCGTCTTCACTAGTGTGGTCGACAACAAGCACAGCCGGCGCCAGCAGCACCATGAGGTGAATGCTGTCACCTCTGAAGCCCCAGAATTTATGCACTGGTCTGAGAAGCCCATCAACTGGAGCCGAGCTGGTGTTGGATGCCGCCTTTTCAACAGAGAGGCGAGCCTGTCGCTTTTCCTGAATTTTGATAGACGGCGGTAGCAGCATCAACATCCTCTACCGTGATACCCTGGAGAAATTGTGCATCAAAGAGAAGCATCTGCAGCCCAGTCGGTCTATCTTCCACGGCATAGTACCCAGCCTTTCCTGCTCACCAATCGGCAAGATCAAGATAGATGTCCTCTTCTCTTTGGAGACAAAGATCACTTCCGCCGCGAGCCAATCTGGTTCGAGGTGGTTGACCTGGCGAGCCCCTACCATGCCATTTTGGGTCAGCCAGCCCTTGCCAAGTTCATGGCGGTGCCTCATTACGCCTACCTCAAGATGAAGATGCCAGGTCCAAAGGGCATAATTGTCGTCACTGGCGACTACAAGAAGTCGGCCGCGTGCGCCGCTGCCAGTAGTCGGCTGGCTAAGTCCCTTGTGATTGTTGCCGAGAAGGGGCTCCTTGACCGGGTTGTGGCCATGGCCGGCAAGAAACCGGACCTGTTGCCAGACCCCAAGGAGTCGGAAGCTTAGGTCTCCTTCCAGCCAGCCAAAGAAACAAAGAAGATCCCCTTGGACCCGGATTACCCGGAGAGGTACGTTGTCGTAGGGACCAACCTCGACAGCAAATAGGAAAGCGAGCTCGTCGATTTCCTCCGTGAGAACAGGGACATCTTTGTGTGGTCTCCAAAAGACATGCCGGGTGTTCCGACGGATTTCACCGAGCACAAGCTACATGTCAGGTCAGATGTGAAGCCGGTCAAGCAACCCCTCTACCGCCTGTCAGAAGAAAATAGAAGAATTGTTGGTGAAGAGATAGCCCGACTGCTAGCTGTCGGCTTCATCATGGAAGTGTTCTACCCGGAGTGGCTTGCCAACCCGGTCCTTGTATCGTAGAAGAACAACAAGTGGCGCATGTGCATTGATTACACTAGCCTCAATAAAGCCTGCCCCAAAGGTCCGTCTGCTTTGCCTAGGATAGACAAAGTGATTGAGTCCACGGCCGGATGCGAGCTGTTGAGTTTTTTGGATGCCTACTCTGGTTACCACTAGATCAAACTTAACCCGGGCGATCGGTTGAAGACCGCCTTCATCACACCATTCGGAGCCTTCTGCTACCTAACAATGACATTCGGCTTGAGAAATGTTGGTGCCATGTTTCAGCGTTGCATGCAGAAGTGCCTCCTCAAGCAACTCGGCAGAAATGCCCACGTCTATGTAGATGATATTGTGGTGAAGACGGAGAAGCGTGGCACCCTCCTGGAAGATCTCAAGGAGACCTTCGACAATCTGCGCCATTTTCAAATCAAGCTTAATCCAGAGAAGCGTGTCTTTGGAGTCCTAGCCGGCCAACTCATTGGTTTCCTTGTTTTAGAACGCGGCATCAAGTGCAACCTTGTGAAGATCAAGGCCATTGAGCGGATGCAGAGACCGACCCGGCTGCGGGACGTCCAAAAGTTCACCGGGTGCTTGGCTTCTCTCAGCCGCTTCCTCAGTCCGCTGGGCAAGAACGCCTTGCCCCTGTACTAGCTAATGAAGAAAACAACTTGCTTTGAGTGGAACGACAAGGAGGATGAAGCTTTCCTCCAACTTAAGAAGACGTTGACCACGCCGCCTATCCTAGCGGCTCCGGCTGCTAAGGAGCCCATGCTCCTCTACATCGCCGCCACCAGCCGAGTGGTCAGCACAGTCATCATCGTCGAACACCCAAAAGATGGCAGACCTTAGCCGGTCCGAAGGCCCGTCTACTATCTGAGTGAAGTATTATCCGCCACTAAGCAGAATTACCCCCACTACCAGAAGATGTGCTACGGCGTGTACTTTGCCGCCAAGAAGCTCAAGCAATATTTCCAAGAGCACTCTGTCACATTCGTCTGCACCGCCCCTCTTGCTAAGATCATAGGCAACAGAGATGCATCAGGACGGGTGGCAAAGTGGACCATCGAGCTGGCTCCATACACCATCCTTTACGAGCCCTGCACCACCATCAAGTCTCAAGCACTGGCCGACTTCCTCGTCGACTGGGCCGAGACCCAGTACCTACCGCCAGCGCCGGACTCCACTCATTGGCGGATGCAGTTTGATAGCTCGAAGATGCGCACCGGTCTGGGAGCCGGCATCGTCCTCACCTCTCCCAAAGGCGACAAGCTCAAGTACACGCTGCAAATTCACTTTGCCGCCTCCAACAACATGGCCGAGTACGAAGCACTCGTCCACGGGCTCCGACTGGCCAAAGAAATTGGCATCCGCCGAGTGCTCTGCTACGGCGACTCAGACTTGGTGGTCCAGCAGTCATCTGGCCACTGGGACGCCAAGGATGCAAACATGGCAAGCTACAGCTTCCTCGTCTAGCAGATCAGCACGTATTTTGACGGGTGCGAGTTCCTTCACGTGCCACGGGCCGACAACGAGCAAGCAGATGCCCTGGCACGGATCGGCTCCACCCGATAAGCAATACTAGTCGGCATCTCCCTCCAGTGCCTCCGCAAGCCATCTATCAAGCCTTCACCGAAATCAGAGTCCATCTTCGTGCCACCTGCTCCCAGAATAGTCAGATCCTGCTCGAGCACTGCAGTAGCCGGCCCGGGGACTTTGACAGTTGGCTCGGGGACTGCAACAGTCACATCCAGCCCGGGGACTTCGGAACCTGGCCCGGGGGCTGCGGCAGACAGCCTGGGGACTTCGGCAGGCGACTCGGGGACTACAGCAGTCGCACCCGGCCCGGGGGCTGCAGCAGGCAGCCCGGGGACTTGAACAACGCAACAAGCGGCAGCCGGCTCCAACCCGCCGCCTCCCAACCCAACCGCCATGGTACTAGTGGCCATGATGACAGTGGTCGAAGCACCATCATGGGCGCAACCCATCCTTAACTTCCTGGTAAGCGGAGAGCTACCGGCTGACGAAATTTTGGCCCAGCAGGTGCAACACCGGGCAGCAGCATACACAATAGTGAACAGAGAGCTTGTCAGGCGCAGTGTGACTGGCGTGTTCCAACGCTGCGTAGAGCCAAAGAAGGGTAGAGCAATCCTCAAAGTATTCATCAAGGCAAGTGCGGCCACCATGCGGCCTCCAGATCCCTTGTCGCCAAAGCTTTCCGCCATGGTTTCTTTTGGCTGACTGCTTTGGATGACGCCAAGCACTTGGTCAAGAAGTGCAATAGATGCGAACGTTCCAGCTCAAAGCAACACCTGCCGGCTTCTGCACTCAAGACCATCCCCCTCACTTGGCCTTTCGCCGTCCGGGGGCTGGACATGGTGGGCCCATTTCAAGACAACACATGGCGGCATGACCCATTTGCTTGTTGCCGCAGATAAGTTTACCAAGTGGATTGAAGCAAAACCAATCAAGAAGCTGAATGGTCCGACTGTCATGGCCTTCATCACGAACATGACTGTTCGGTACGGTGTACCACACAGCATCATCACCTACAACGGCACAAATTTTGCCAAAGGAGCCTTGGCCCGTTTCTGCGCGACGCAGGGCATCCGACTGGACTTAGCGTCTGTTGCCCATCCATAGTCAAACGACCTCATCTTGTCCGGCATCAAGCCCCGACTGGTCGAGCTGCTAGAGCGCTCGGCTGGCTGCTGGATCGATGAGCTGCCGGCCGTCCTTTGGAGTCTCCGGACCACGCCGAACAAACCAACCGGCTTCACTCCTTTCTTTCTTGTGTACGGGGTCGAGGCCGTCATCCCAACTGACATCGAGTTTGACTCACCTCGCGTCACCATGTACACGGAGGCGGAGGCGAAGGAAGCACGAGAAGACGGCGTTGACTTGCTGGAAGAGGGCCGGCTGCTAGCACTCAGCCGGTCTGCCATCTACCAGCAGGGCCTGTGTCGCTACCATAGCTGGAAGGTCAGGCCTCGATCCTTCCGAGAGGGCGACCTTGTGCTCCGACTGATCCAGCGAACAGCCGGCCAACACAAGCTCTTGGCCCCGTGCGAGGGCCCTTTTGTCATCAGCAAAGCCTTGGGCAACGACTCCTACTACCTCATCAACACGCAGAAGCCTAGGGCGCAAAGGGACGATTCCGGCAAGGAGACGGAGCGCCCATGGAATGCAAATATCCTTCGATGATTTTACAGTTAATGCAGTATGTACCCCGCTACCTTTTGTATTAAGAGCAAAGACATTGGGTCCCTCAAGGAGCACTCGGGGGCTACCCTTTTTATCTACATGATAAGATTATTCCTATGAATGTGTTTATTCTTTCCTCTGCCTGGCACCGGGTCCGACCAGTTGGCCCGGGGGCTTGCCGCCTTGTCCTCTGTTGATACTACCTGCAGTCGGACAAATAGTGTGCTGACATCTAAGCCCTCTCTTGCCATAAGCCGCAGCTCACAGAGCGACTGTCCGGCTGGCAAGAGCTAAAGGCAGGAAATGGTGTCCACACGAAAAATGACTAAGGAAAGAAAATCGGCATAGGCCAAGCCGGCTCCTTGCCTCACCATTCGGCTGTTGAGCAGTCAGACGGTCGGCTTCTCACTTAAATTGCTACGTTCTAGGTGGCCAATGTACTTGTCTATCCTAAAAAAACTGATAAGTCCCTGACCCAGCCACAGACGGCAGAGTGGCTGTCCGGCTGGCAGGGCGGCAGCCAAAGGGAAGACGGAAAAGGAAAAAGCCAAAACAGAACAGAAAAGCAAGGCAACGTGGAACTCGGCAAAGCACAGACTTGTGCGAATAAATTAATTTACATAAGGCCCTCGGCTAGCATTCAATAGAGTTTGAGAACACCCCCAGTGGGTGGAATTGCGTGAATTTAACATACTTGTGCAAATGACTACAAGAACATGAAAGAAAGATAAGCTGGCGGCCTAGGCCAGAGGCGCAGCAGGCGGATCTGACGGGTCGGCGGAGGCTGAGGTGCCGGGTGGTGGAGCGGACGACTGGTGGGTCTCGGCCTGGTCGGCACCAGCGGCAGTCGGCTCACTGACACGCGACTCGTTGGTCGAGACTTGGTCGGGCTGAGGCCGGCCGTCTGCTTCATCATTTGGCGCGTCATCTTCGTCATCCTCATCCTCTTTGTATTCACCCTCATTGTTGGAGGCAATCTCCTCCACCGAGTCCTCCCCATACTCCGGGTTCAGCCCGAACCAGTTGGGCGGCACTTCGGCGCCTTCCTCGTCCAGCTCAAGGATGAAGGAGGTGGTCGGCATACTCGGCGATCGTCGCGGTGCATTGAGTGAGAGCCCTGCTTGCCGCCGCCAGCTCCGGCGCGGCCTCTGATGACACACAAGTATAGGGGATCTATCGTAGTCTTTCCGATAAGTAAGAGTGTCGAACCCAACAAGGAGCAGAAGGAAATGATAAGCAGTTTTCAGCAAGGTATTCTCTGCAAGTACTGAAATAAGTGGCAACAGATAGTTTTGTGATAAGATAGGTTGTAACGAGCAACAAGTAACAAAAGTAAATAAAGTGCAGCAAGGTGGCCCAATCCTTTTGTAGCAAAGGACAAGCCGGAACAAACTCTTATAGTAGGAAAAGCGCTCCCGAGGACACATGGGAATATCGTCAAGCTAGTTTTCATCACGTTCATATGATTCGCGTTCGATACTTTGATAATTTGATATGTGGGTGGACCGGTGCTTGGGTGTTGTTCTTACTTGAACAAGCATCCCACTTATGATTAACCTCTATTGCAAGCATCCGCAACTACAACAAAAGTATTAAGGTAAACCTAACCATAGCATGAAACATATGGATCCAAATCAGCCCCTTATGAAGCAACGCATAAACTAGGGTTTAAGCTTCTGTCACTCTAGCAACCCATCATCTACTTATTACTTCCCAATGCCTTCCTCTAGGCCCAAATAATGGTGAAGTGTTATGTAGTCGACGTTCACATAACACCACTAGAGGCTAGACAACATATATCTTATCAAAATATCAAACGAATACCAAATTCACATGACTACTCATAACAAGACTTCTCCCTTGTCCTCAGGAACGAACGTAATTACTCACAAAGCATATTCATGTTCATAATCAGAGGGGTAATAATATGCATATAAGATCTGAACATATGATCTTCCACCAATTAAACCAACTAGAATCAACTACAAGGAGTAATCAACACTACTAGCAACCTACTAGCACCAATCCCAGACTTTGAGACAGGAATTGGATACAAGAGATGAACTAGGGTTTGGAGATGAGATGGTGCTGGTGAAGATGTTGATGGAGATTGCCCTCTCCCAATGAGAGGAGCGTTGGTGATGACGATGGTGATGATTTCCCCCTCCGGGAGGGAAGTATCCCCGGCAGAATAGCTCTACCAGAGCTCTAGATTGGATCCGCCAAGGTTCCGCCTCGTGGCGGCGGAGTCTCATCCCGAAAAGTTCCTCTCTATTTTTTTCTCATCGAAAGACCTCATATAAGAGAAGATGGGCATCGGAGAGCCACTGGGGGACCCACGAGGTAGGGGGCGCCCTTGGGGGGTGCCCCCCACCCTCGTGAGCAGGGTGTGGGCCCCCTGGCCTTCATCTTTGGCGTGGATTTTTCTTTATTTCTTTTAAGACGTTCCGTGGAGTTTCAGGGCTTTTGGAGTTGCGCAGAATAGGTCTCTAATATTTTCTCATTATCCAGACCAGAATTCCAGCTGCCAGCATTCTCCCTCTTTATGTAAACCTTGTAAAATAAGAGAGAATAGCCATAAGTATTGTGACATAAATTGAAATAACAGTCCATAATGCAAGAAATATCGATATAAAAGCATGATGCAAAATGGACGTATCAACTCCCCCAAGCTTAGACCTCGCTTGTCCTCAAGCGAAAAGCCGATAACAATAAATATGTCCTCATGTTTAGAGGTAGAGGCGTCGATAAAAATAAAACACGGGCATGAAGGCATCATGATTATTCTTATAACAGCAACATATATAGATTTTGTCATATGATTACTTATGTTCAAGTGATGATCTATTCACAATGCAGAAGTATAAATCATAAACTTTATTGGGCTCCAACAAACTATAATCTCAGTCATTGAAGCAATTGCAATTTATCATAACATCGGAAAGAGTCTATGTCAGAGCTAAAAATCAAGTCCACATACTCAACTATCATTTAGTCCTCCATAATTGCTAACACTCATGCAATACTTGTGGTTACGGAGTTTTAATCGGACACAGAGAAAGATAGGGGCTTATAGTTTTGCCCCACAACTTTTTACCTCAAGGGTAATGTCAACAATAATGGTTCATGCTCCCCTACATCCAATTAGATATATATAT